>NW_027497617.1:0-160583 GCF_021521415.1 Bidens hawaiensis
CAACCATTCTTTTTATCATAATCCATTACCATAAGCAACGGTGGTGGCCTTCCTACCGTTCTTTTAAGATGGTTATTATATCTTTCATAAATTCTCAACAATCGATCTTACCATAAAAACGAAGCATTTTACTTTTAAACAAATCGTGCTGTTGTAGACTAGAAAGGAATACAACAAGTGTATGACTATCAAAATTGATAACTCATACATACCATACTCAAAATATTCTCATTTTTAACCCAACGCGATTGGAAAAGGGGGCGTCACCCCGATAGATCTACCAATATTTCTGTGCCCTTATTAATTCGGTTAACGGTTATTTAACCAATTGTTGATTCATCCCACTTTTTACACGGTTTGTAAAATAAAATTTTTTATAAAAACTTCAATAATAAAAATCGATAAAGAATATGCTTTTCCCCCAATACATAATATAAACATTTCGAAAACGAGTGGTAGATAGAGAAACTCACGGTTTAAAGCTTCTCGTTCCAAAATCTCGTGTCCTAAATTAGTACACGTTTTGTTAATAAAAACTTGGTTTTAGTTTATAAAAATCTTTTAAGTTTATTAATCCTAATCTAGTGTCCACACAAGTACATAAGCAAATAAGTTTCTATTAAGTTAACAAATACGTATAGTTCGGTTTTCTTTAACTATTGTTTAAATAACTAAATAAATTAATAAACAATTAAAATATATAAATATAATAAAATATTTAAGTTTCAGTTGCTGGAAAGTTTTAAGAAAATATTAATCTATTATTTTTCATAAATCTTGTCGGTTTTGCGTTTAAAAACGAACCGTTTGGTTTTTCGTATAAAAATGTAACTTTTAATCTTGAAAAATACTTTTTACATATATATTAGTCAAGTTTTATAAGTTACTTTGCAAAAATATATTATTTTTTTATTTTCGTTAATATTTTCTTTAAATACAAACTTTTTAACGTTTTCGTGTCGATTTTCGCGACACGAACCGTTTAGGACTAATTTTTGTTATCTTTTAATTTTACCATATATTAACTTATGCTATATATGAGTATTTTACAACTTTAGGGACTGTTCTAAAACAGTCCCTAATAGTCGTGTCGGTTCACGTTTAAAAGCCGATTTTTCGAACGTTAAAGTTACTAATAAGTCAAATAAGTTTACACTAATCATCTTATGAATTAATTACACATATAATTACACATAATTCATCCTTAATTCCAGTTTTGGTCACATAATTTAACAAGACACATTTAAACCAATTTTAAGCTTCTAGTTCACATTCTAAGTTTGTTAATAATGTTACAAATCAAGTTTATCATTCCTTATATGAACAAATATTTTAATATGACCTAAGAATCCATATTTGAAACTTATATTATAGGTTTCACAACATGTCAAAACAACACTTTAAAACAGTATTACTTTTATTCTCTTTTAAAAGATTCTACATGTATGATCATGTAAGTCTTTTTCTTTCAAAGAGCATATATTTTAACTTTTGTGTTCATTTTCATTATTGTCACTTCATCACATCATTCAACTAAATCATTCTATCATCATAAATCATTCAAATCAATAGATCATGTTCTTTTATGGATTTCTTAAGTGTCAATCTAACAAAGTTTCCTATTATAGTAACTTTTAACTTTTGATTATTCTATTTAATTCAATCTTTCAAATTTAATTAAGTATGAACTTAAGTTTATTTCATTCATCTAGTTTGATAATGTTTCATGCATCCTATGTTTTTATTCAAGTTTTAATCTTTCAATTTATCAAGTAACAAAGTTTCCATTTCTAGTAAGTAGTTGCTAATTTAATCAATATACTAAACAAATCTATACTACAACTACGCGCCCTATCTTAAATTCAAAGATGCAATTCATCATATATCACACACATTCATTCATATTAAAATCCAAAATTTAACTTTTCAATAAATAAAGTTTCCTTTATTAGCAACTTTAACAATCTTCAAGAATTAACTAGGGGTTTTATGAGTTTACTAGTATATACCCTATTTCATTTCCAATTTTATTATTCCATGTCACTTCCTTGATTCATTAATCCATACATAATCCCTATTTAATCCAAGAATCCAAAAATCCCCAAAATTTTCAATTATAAACAAGTTCTTATCATATTCATCTCTAACAACAACTATTCAATGATTTAAGTTCATATTAACAAATTAATGATCAACAATTAACCCAAATCCATCAAACCCTAACATCAAGTTCATCCAAGCTTATATCAATTTATCAAGAAATCCAACAATGCTTATAATCAAGCTTAGCAATCAATGTATGATCTTCAAGAGGAATGTATGCATGTGTAAGTGGGTTTAATCCTTCCAACAACACATACATACCTACGGTTCATACATACACACATCACCATCCAAAATTTTCAAACTTTCAAGCTCATTCTAACTCAAGAACATTAAATCTAATGTATTTAATATTAGAAATCAACCTAAAACCATACTTACTTGTGTTCTTGAAGATTTGAGGATGAAAATGAAGATGTTGTGGATGTGATTGTGATAGTTTTCTTCCTAATCTTCTTCCTAGCTACTTGATCTTCTTTGTTCTTGATCAAATCTCCATAATTTTTTATTGTTAATATTTAAATTTGTTTGTGTGTATGTGTGTGTGTTTGTGCCGTGTGAATAGAGAGAAAGAGAGGGAAGTAGAGTGGTGAGTAGGAGTATAGGGTAAGAGGTGGATGAATGGGGTGTTTACAACACAAGTGCTTCTAGACGTTCTAATCATTAGATGGTGCATTAGTGGAAACTTATTGGAGAATGGAGAGGTGGGAGTGGTGAGGTGGAGTTGGGCCAGGCAGGGGGGTGTGAGGTGAAGGGTTGGTTAATTTATTATCAGTTTCGTTTAATCGTTTAACATATTGCATGTTTTAGATATCCAAATGGATCCCGTTTTTAATAATTTTTATAGACTTTGAACGAAATTAAATTCCTAACAATATGGACCATAAAAACTATTTTTTTGAAAATAGTTTGTGTCGGGTCCTTTCCGGGTCCTGTACTGGCTTTTGCTTTCTTATTTTTCCAGTTTTCGCGATTCGAGACTTTCTAAATTATGTTTATATATTTTCTCATATGTTTTAACATATATTTTGAATTTTTGGAATTGTTTAATAATTCTATTGATTTATTTACTTTCTGGCTCGCTGCTAGAGGTTTTCACGTCATACTCGTTACGTGTCGAAATTTAGATCTTTTGTTGTCTTTGAAAGATATAGAATCTTGATAAAGAAGGATTTTATTAATAAAGTGATATTATGATGATAAACATGATTACATTAGTGAAAACTAGGTTATGTACCCGTGTAATACACGGGTTCAAAATTTTAAATTTTATGCTACAAACAAATAAAAATTAAGGACGATGGCCGTGTGTATATATATACACACATACAAAACCAACTGAAACAAATTACAAACCAAATTCAACATACGACGAAACAAAACCAACTTTGGTTCTTTTTAACCTCGAAAAATGTGGGACGTCATGGCACCATCTTGAGTTTGGCACATTTTGATCTGTAATTAATAATTTAATACAGCTATTACCGCAAATACGACCCTCCATAACCTTGTTGGCTTTTTTTTCCTACCAACCATATTCTCAATTGCTTTTGTCATGGAAAGGTGTTTTTTTTTGTCTTCACGGTGTTGGCTAAGTTTACGATCAATGTATGTGCTGCCTGAAGCGACTCCTAATCATTTAACCTTTAAACCATGATGGGGCACCCCAAATATCCTGCACACGACAGATTTACAAGCCCACAATATAAAGTTAGATGTACACATATGGACATAACAGTCAATAAGGATTAAACTCAAACAAATGGTTGGTCTAAAACATATTTTGTCTAAAAGTTTTTGTTTTTTTATTAGCAATTAATCTCAAAACAAATAAGAAGAAGAAAACTAAAATATGTAAACGGAAATTTAACAATTTAAATATAGATAATTTAGAAGGTATTATGGAATGAATATACATAATGCGGATATCTTTTGAGGCATTTGACATGTATCATTAATTGACTAATACTTAATATCACCCTTTTTGGCCTATTAGAGAAACATAACCCAAATCGAACCGCTAACTACAGTTTTGGAAACGACAAACCGAACGTGACAGTTAAGTTGGGTTTTGGTGGTTCGGATGTTCAGTCGATGGTTTAAACTGTTTTTTATTATTAAAATATTTGGTTCATATTTAGGTTTTTAAAATGAAAAATATAGTTCATGAAACATATACTTATTTAGTCACATTTATAATTAAAAATATAATTTATAAAAGTTTGTACAAAAAACCAGAAGCTAACAATTATGGGCATATATAATTACATATTTTGATGCAGTCATCAAAATTTAAAAATGTGCTAACCACCTTCAAAAAATCCAATAAAAAGTGAAGAACTATATTAATCAAAACATCAACATACTTCTAAATGGTTTGATTGAAATTGATTATATTACTAAATCTTATACATACCTGCTCTTTGTATTCTTCTTAGCCATTGTTTGCATTTAAATGATCAAAGTTACATTATGCACATTTTCTTGGTGCATCTAGTCTTCATTTGAGATGGTAATAGTCTCTTATTACTCATACTCATTAATAGAATTATTAATCAAACTGTAATGATGGCATATCATATAAAATGTTACTACATTGAGCCTGACAACAAATCATATTCGCATGCCAAAAAATTCCATCGCCATCCTCACCGCCACCGGCTATTAGCCCATGATAGTTGCAAAAATTAACATAACCGTATTAACTACATAATGAGCAAAGTGAAATTTCTTGTATAAATAAAACTCGCTTTTTTTACTATATAAAATGTGTAGGGAATTGTATGTTCAGAAAAGATAGAAAATGCCTGTGTGTAAGTACTTATTTGCCTTTTGTGTATAAAGTACTTATTTTACCTCCGAGTATAGAAAAAGAAAACACTAATAGCTGCACATATCTAACTACATGGCCAGCAATCATATATAATATCCTTTTCTGCCCTACTTATAAAAGAAGCAATTGAATATTTGAAATTAACTATAATAAACTAACATCTATCGGAATTAAGCCAACAAAACATTAATTCTAAAACCATAAATAGTACTTAAAAAAAAGAAAAAAAGAAAAGCAGAACACAAGTGACTGACAATGTAATCTCTAAATAAACCATTAATTGATTCGATGAATAATTCAAATCCATATTATAACCCCTAATACACTCAAATCCAAAGTCTTACTAATGGAGATAATAGGGTACCAAAACCCAAAAGGTGTATAGGTAGCTTTTATGCGATGCTTGATGAACCTGGCTGAGGTAGATAAACCTTAATATGAATTCATAGCAGATAAACTAAACAATCATCATATATCAACAATCAATCAATACGTAACACAGACAACCCAAATAGTTAATCACAAACACAAAGTAACATTGTTTATGCTAACAAATCGAAAGCCTAAACAAAACAATCTCTAAATAGTTAATCAATAACCCTAGCATAATAATAAAACACATGCCTTTTCCAAGTTTGCAGGCTTCAATAATCATAACTGAATGGCGTTTTGAATTAATGTTGTATCCATTTGCAGCAAAAACACTCGAAGAGGCTTACGAAAGGGCAAAGAAACAAGACAATTTCCTTACCATTTGCTATGGCAATAAAGAATTTAAGAAGGTGGGTAGTCAATCTTTTAGTGCAAATGGGGATGAGGAGTGTAGTCAAATGGAGGTTCAACTCATTGATGAGACTGAAAAAGGGGTTGAGGCTCAAGAAACCATTGATCAAGTATTGATTCATGATTCAAGGGAATATGGCAAGGAAGGGAAAACAAATCTTGTTGATGAAATGCTTGAAGAAAAAGTGAATTCAACAAGGGGTGATTTTGAAGAATCTATAAATGAGAAGCATGATGGTAATACAGAATCAGAAAATGAAACATCTGCAAATGCATTAAATGAGATCATGGTTGAAGATTCTAAGAAAAATAAAACAAATGTGGAAGCAAATAAGGATGATAAATTGGAGTGTTCAGATAATTTGGAAGTACTGTCACTAGTGGATAGTGGTGATGCATTTATGATTGATCTGGGCAATAAATGGATGGGTTTGATTACCGTGTACAACCTGATAGCCATATATAATTGTAAAGTCGTACACAAGTGTAAAAAGTTTGGTTTATCATATATTCCAACTGTTTACGAACATGCCAATGAAATTTCTTGTGTAAAGACCTTTGAATTGAAGGCTAATCCATATGACAGTGGGAGAAATGGTGAAGATACAGTAGGCGCTCCATATAAATTCATGTTTCGTGTACAGGTGACCCTTGGCAGATTACCAATGTTGAATATCAAAATGGTTGATATTGGTTCTGAGCATACAATGGTTATAACTGAAGATGGTGTTCCTATTGATTTGGTTAACGTAATCAAAACACTTGACAAGATCGGGAGTTGCAAGGGTATTAAGAAGATATATAAAATGGATTGTACAATTAAGCAGGAATTATTAATGAGAAGGATGTATTGGTGGCACAGATGGGAGTTCAGATTTATTTCAAGGATTCTCTCGAAATTGAGGTCTTATAGCAAATATGACCTAAAGATAGGAAATGAAGCTGTAGTCAAAGGTTTATTTCTGTCTCATATAATTTTGACTAAGCTGCCATTTTTTGACCCTTTTGGCTGCTATATGGATATATTGTTGGGTTCAAGGGTGAATATGTCTTTGGCTTCAAGAGTTACTGATGGTATTAGGATTTTACAGATTTGGTGTAAATGTGGATACTAGATTATGGAGATAAGTAATTGGAAGCAGTATATTAATGACATGGGTGAGGACTCTAAACCCATGGCTTCAAGTTGTTTATGGTTGTAAGTCTTTCTTATATCACCTGCAATGTCCAGGTGTGTAAATTGACATCACTTCAGCTAATGAAATTTGTAAAAGGTTTGAAAAATGGAAGTAAAATTTTTAAATATCACATGAAAGGTGCAAGGGTAAAATGGAGTTTCAATTAGCAAATGCCAGTTAGTGGAAGTAAGGAAGAATTAAAGAGCTTGATTGGAAAAATCAGTGAGCATCCAATTGATTATGGCCATAAAGTGCTAAAGATGGTGAGTTTTATGTGGTGGATTTTGGGGCGATATGAGAATGTGAGTTTAACAATTGGGACACAACATAATTTCATTCTTCACTCGGATGGGTATGATCTTTGGATGGTGCCATGGCTTAATGCTACTGTCAATGGAATTCTTAGGCATTATAATAGTGTTTTTAACAAGATTGTGCGGCTAAGCTGGATAGATTTGATAAAAAGCAGGCTGCTAATTTTAGATGATGTTTTTATCGGCTCAACGATTAGGACTCTGATGGTCTGGTATATTGGTAGAGTTTGGATCATGAAGATAAGGAATTGGGTAGAAATATTAATCAATGCTATGCAGTTATTAAGTGGCCCTATGGAGATAATCACAAAAGATTTTGGAAGTGGAATATGTAATGAGGTATGTTATACTCCAGTAGCAATGCTCCAAGAGTTGTCTTTTGCTGATTTGGTATCAAGACTTGATGACGCGCAGGATTTTTCTAACTTTGGTTTTGATACTTTTGATTAGCAATTTTTTTTTCTTCTTTGTTCTTTCTTCTGATTTTTGAGGACAAAAATCTTTTAAGGAGGGAGTAATGTTAGGTATTAAATAGTATAGGGGGTTATGTGTCATTATTAGGAAGTAGAAGGGTATAAATGTAAATAATCATTGTAACCGAGTTCGTTAAATATACGAACGGGAATATGGAATAGGCGGCTATTGATTTGTGAGTTTATCTCCTTCTTCTCCTGTGTTCTTCTTCTTCTACAATTCTTTAGCTCAATTACCGTTTGTATTGTAACAGTTTTCATATAAACAAATTCAAGGTCATTCCATTTTTGATTCCCCAAGCATCTAACATAAAAAATCAAAATCAAAGAATTTTTTTTTATAATATGAATTATACACTGTGAAAACCATGACACACACACATATATATATATACACACATATATATAAAGACGGTGAAATTGTCACACCGTTGGTTCGTCAAAAAACCCCTGAATCATAAGTTGTGATGTTAAAGCGTAAACAACAATTTCAGGCATCCTTGTTTTAACCAATATAAACCAACAAAGTTATCCTTTCCTTTAGATAATAAATCAAAATGCACAATTATAATACACAAAGTAAAGAAGTAACAATCTGGTTATTATAAAACCGTGGCTTTCAAACTTTATATTCAAAAATCACACTGAACGTCTCTTTTTAAATAGAATCTGGTTATCATTTGTTTTAAAAATTCAAAAGTGAAAAATTGAAAGAAGTTGCATTTCGTCAATCATTCCATATTGTGAGCCATTCCCTGGTTATCATTCATTACCACTTACATATTACTGTGGATTAGGGTTTGTTCTTAGATTGGTGAATTATGAAGCATAAAATTCCAAATAAAATATAGCATACCTTCCTGATTTGTGAATCCTCAGATGATTGGAGGTTGTTCATCAATTCGTTACATGATGTGCCTTTATTATTGAATACCGATTGAATCCGGCTATTAAGAATAATAAGGGGTAGGCTATTAGGAATCTGGGACAAAGAATAAGAATCTGGGCAAAGATGAAGTGTAATTGTGAAACGGCGCTGGAGAAAATAAACCTAAACTCTAAAGAATAAACAACTCATGGTAAATAATTAGGCATTATTGTTATGGGCGGAAAAATAAAAAGTTGGGTAATTGTGAAGAGGACAGCTGTCCCAATATGGTTTCCTTTATTAGAGAATTTAGATGTAGATTTTTGCCGAATGTTACATTCTCCCTTCGTTTAAGAAATTTCGACCTGAAATTTAGGAAGTGTCGCTGGCTTCAGATTCTACTGGAAATAAGTGAGGATATTTTTGTTTCATCTGATCTTGTCGTTCCCAGTTGAACTCAGGACCTAGCCTTGAATTCCAACGAACTTTGACTAGCTTGATTCGATTTCGTCTAAGCTTCTGTATTTTCCAGTCCTTGACTTCTACAGGCTCTTCAATGAATCGAAGCTTGTCGTCAACTCGAATATCCTCAACAGAAACAATCAGTGATTCATCGGATAAGCATTTCTTTAAATTTGATTCATGGAACACATCGTTCAATTCTGAAGGAAGTTCAAGTCGATATGCTACTCGACCAATTCAATTGGTGATTTTGAATGGTACAACGTATCGGGGACTCAGCTTTCCTCTTTTCTCGAATCTGATCACTCCTTTACAAGGTGAGACTTTTAACAAAACTTGATCTCTTACTTGGAATTCCAATGGTTTTCTGTGATTGCCAGCATAGATTTTTTGTCGGTCTGCTGCAGTCATCAACCTGTCTTTGATCTGGAAGACCCTGTTGGTGGTCTCTTGAACAATTTCAGGTCATGTCAGTTGTTTTTCTCCAACCTCGGCCCAACAAAGAGGGGATCGACATTTCATCTCATATAAAGCTTCAAACGGTGCAGCCTTAATACTGGAGTGGTAGCTGTTATTATAGGAGAATTCAGCTAACGGTAAATGGATATCCCAACTTTTTCCGAACTCAATAACACAGGATCGCAACATATCTTCCAACGTTTGAATGGTTCTTTCGCTTTGAACATCGCTTGGGGATGATAAGCGGTGCTCATACCCAATCGTGTGCCTAAGGATTCGTGTAGACATTGCCAAAATCAAGAGATGAAACGACCGTCTCTGTAAGAGATGATTGAAACAGGTACACCAGGTTTAGCTACAATCTCTTTCCGATACAGTCGAGTTAACTTCTCTAGGTTATCCTTCTCGCAAATGGGAATGAAATGTGCGGATTTTGTCAGTAGATCCACAATAACCCAAATGGAATCGTGGTTATTCAGGGTAGTTGGTAATTTAGTCACAAAATGCATAGTAATGTTTTCCCATTTACATCGTGGAATCTTAGGCTGCTGTAACAGTCCAGATGGCTTCTGGTGTTCAGCTTTCACCTTCGAACATGTCAGACACTTGTTGACATAAATCGCTATATCTCCTTTCATATTTGGCCACCAATAGAATTCTTGGAGATCTTTGTACATTTTGGTTGATCCTGGGTGAATTGAGTAATTGGATTTATGTGCTTCATCCATTACTAGGTTTCGTAAACTTCCATAACGCGGTACCCAAACTCGATCGATCAAGTATAGTATACAATCAGATTTTGTTATGAATTCACACTCAAGACCTCACAATCTCTTGGCTTTGATGTTCTGAGGTTTCAAAGCTTCTTTTTGTGCATCATGGATTCGAGTGGTAAGACTCGTCTGAATTGTTAATCCTAATGCACAGACACGAAATGGTTTTTCCTTTCTTTTCTACTCAGAGCATCAGATACAACATTTGCTTTACCGAGGTGGTAGCGAATGTCGCAGTCGTAGTCGTTGAGTAGTTCTACCCATCTTCGTTTTCTCATATTAAGAACTTTTTGATCAAATATATCCTGGAGACTTTTGTGATCGGTGAAGATCGTGCACTTGGTGCCATAGAGATAATGTCTTAAGATTTTAAGAGAAAATATTACAGCTCCTAACTCTAGATCATGGGTTATGTAGTTCTTTTCATGCACTTTGAGTTGTCGTGATGCATAGGCTATCACTTTGTCTTGTTGCATAAGCACGCATTCGAGTCCTAATCGGGAAGCATCACAATAAACTATAAATCCGACTGTTTCTTCGGGAAGAGATAAGATTGGTGCAATACACAACTTCTGCTTAAGTAGCTGGAATTCTTCTTCCTGCTTCTCCGCCCAATCGTATTTCTTGTCCTTCTGGGTTAAGGGTTGAGCTATGGAAGAAACGTTTTCGATGAATCTACGGTAATAACCAGTTAATCTTAAAAATTGTCGCACTTCAGTGGGTGACCCTAGTGTCTCCCAATTCTTAATTGCTTCAATTTATGTGGGATCAACATGGATACCGTTTTCATTAATTACATGCCCTAGAAAGTGGACTTCTCGAAGCCAGAAATCGCACTTAGAGAATTTGGCATATAATTTTTCTTTCTTTAACAACTCCAGAATTAATCTCAACTGTTGCTCATGTTCTTCATTGATTAGTGAATAAATAAGTATATCATCGATGAATACTACACGAATTTATCAAGTATGGTTTACAAACTCTGTTCATATGGTCCATAAATACAGCGGGTGCATTTGTTAGAACAAACGGCATGACCAAAAATTCATAATGGCCATATCGGGTTCTGAAAGCAGTTTTATGAACATCCTCTTCTACAACACGCAATTGATGGCATCCGGATCGCAAGTCAATCTTTGAGTAATAGCTAGATCCTTGCAACTGGTCAAACAAATCATCAATCCTCGGTAGTGGGTGCCGATTCTTAATGGTGAGTTTGTTCAGTTCTCGATAATCGATACACATCCGAAAAGAGCCGTCTTTCTTTTTCATGAATAAGACTGGAGCTCCCCAAGGTGAGAAACTTGGTCTTATAAATCCTTTATCCAGTAACTCCTGAAGCTGATTAGATAGCTCCTGCATTTCCGATGGTGCTAATCTGTATGGAGATCGATCTATCGGAGCGGCATCCTAAACCAAATCGATTCTAAATTCGACTTGTCACTGAGGAGGCAATCCCGGCAAATATTCAAGGAAAACTTCTGGAAAATCTCGGACTACAGGAATATCACCTATTTTTCGTTCCTTGGCTTTTGTATCGACTACATTAACGAGAAATGCCAGATATCCTTTGCGTAGCATTTTACGGGTTTTTGTGATACTAGAGAGTTTTAACTCGGGATTACATTGAACGCCTTCGATGGTCAAGGATTCACCATTTTGGATTGGTAAACGAACCAGCATATATGAACATATTTTCTCGACTCCATTCTTGGACAGCCAATCCATTCCTACGACTACGTCAAAACTTCCTAACTCGACGAGTAAAAGATCGATATTGTACTTATGGTTTGCTAATAGAATATTACATTTACGTATGACTTCACTGGTTTCTATTAACTTTCCATTAGCTAATTCGATAGAATATTTGATGTCTAACTTACTGCCTTCTATTCCTAACAAGGGTTCGAATTGTTTGGAAATGAAGCTTAAGTCAGCTCCGGTATCGAAAGCATATAAGCATAGTGATTATTGACGAGAAATGTACCGGTGACCACAGATGAATCCTTCCGGGCCTTTTTCTCGTTCATCTCGAATGCCTTGCCCTTGGTGTTTTGACCTTTGAATTTGGGACAATCTTTCCTGTAATGTCCTACAACACCGCGATGTGCTTAAAACAGTCCATTAAATATTAACTAAATTAACAAGTAATAAAAACTAGACTTAAGACTCAACTACACAAAACACCGGCAGGTGAACCGGTCAATTGTACTAAAGCTAAGTAAGTCCGGAATATCGAACCCACGGGATTCTATAAATTACGTTAATTAGCTAATTAGACTCGACTTACGACACGACTATTTATTATTAATGTTTAAAGGGGGTTTTTAAACTAAGATTAAGCTAAGAAAGTAAATAAACAAGTAAACAAGAAATAAACAATTAAACACGAGATCGAAACCAATCATAGAAGGAATCTACCTAGGTAAGAATCCCATGCATCAACAATCATCAAGCAATGGACAAATAACATGATTATGGAAACTGATTTCTAAACATATTCATCTAACAAACCCTAAGGACCCTTGACTGAATCAAACGAAATCCCAAAGAACAATTATTAGATTATTAAGCAATCAGTATTATTGATTTCCGCAAAGTCATCAATTAGAGTTAATTAATAGTATCTAAAGCAAGCAATCTTACGAAACACTAAACCCTAGATAACTTGATAAACTTAACATGACATCATGAACATGGATCAACACAATAAGCAAGAATATTGTCACTATCTATCCTAGCATGCAATTGACCAAGACACATGAACAACTCCTCACCTTACAGCTATTGGAATTTAGCAAAACATTCAAAATCCTAACCAACTATCAACAAGCTTCTATGATTTAATAGGCCTATTCAACCATAATAATCAAAACACCAAGTAATGATAAAACATGAACCCTAATGTCTAAAGAACACAATCAATAGAAAACAAGATCCATGTGAAGCAATAGTTAACAATCAATAAGATAATAAACACTCATATGCATCATGAAAACAAAATCAAGTCTTTTACTATTATTAAAACAAAACCATAATCAAAAAATTATCCAAAGCAAGAATCAAGTCGAAAACATGTTCATCAAACCTAGGTAGACATGAAGTCTAGCCTAGAATCATTATTAAAAACAATCCTAAACAAGTATTAAATACAATAAGGAAAGACATGACAAATAATGAACAAGGAACGAAAGTTAGAGCGATAAAACCCTTTGCAATTGATCCTTGAACACCCGGATGAAAGAACTCTTGATCCTCCTTGGTTCCTAGCTTCAAATCACCTTCAAAACCTTGGAAAACCTCTCAAAATCGGCTGCCAAAAGTCTGCCCATCGGCTAGGGACATAATGATGTTTATATATCGAGATATCGGGCTTGGACTTGCAAAAACGGGCTGGCCAGAAGACCTAGGCGCCGCGCGACCCCCTTAGGCATTGGGCTCCGTGCGGCGCGGCATGCTCAATGTAGGGGCTACGAGATTTTGTTGTTACTTCTTGTTAAATCTTGTATAAACTTGATAAATATCTCCCTTGATCTCCAAGTAATAATGAGAAGCTTCTATACCTTCTTTCCCTTAACTACCAAGCCATCATCTATATGAAAACGTAACAAGACATTAGGGATCTAAACCATATAATCATTTATGAACAAACACGAACATAAACTTCTCATAAAATGATAGAAAGAATTAAAGCTTAACATTCAAGACACCAATATAATGTAGGCCCATCAAGTAGTGCACACAAGCCCCAATCACTTCATCCTTGGACTCTAAACCTCCAACCTTCGCCTCCGTGTTCACCCCACGGTTCTCGATGGCGATCACGTAATGACACAAGGCATTGTATGAATGGTCTTCGTTGCCTTGCTTGTGTTCAACCGCCATGAGGCGGTTCATGAGATCATGGATGATGATCTCGTAATCCGCGAGCCACCCTTCGAGGGAGGTGATGCGATCACCGTCAGTAGGACCTTGCACGACCATCGGCTCAGGTGAGGGAGGTGGTGGTGGTAGTGGGGTCTCACTCAGGGGTATCACCACAGTAGAGGTGTTTGCTTCATGGTTAGCTCGGGTTCGCTTTCGGGACTACACCCTAAGGGGTGTAGTCCTCAAACTCGAACCTGGGTAACCCGAAGTTACCACGGGTCGGAACTCAATCGGGGACGCTGGTACCCCGTCATCACTCGTCTCTGAGTCAGTCATGATAACATGAGGTGGAGCCATCTGAAAAGCATATTATGCCAAGTTAGTGATAATTAAATATTAATATATCCTTACCTTTCATTTTCGTGAGACGGGAAAGAAGCGTGTGTTTGAATATACGATTATAGTTTAGAAAATATTATATTTTCTAATTCTCTATACCAACTTCTGTCACACCCCGAAAATCTTAATTTAAGACAGAAGAAGACTTTAACCTAAGTCGTTCGGGTTATGACAGGTGCCGATAGCCAATAATAATAGAAAAAAATAATTTTTATTTAATAAAATATTTATAACAATATCAGAGTTTATACACGTGCTACCGCACGGTTTATTAAAGTTTCTGTTTTCTTCATTATTCAAACACACAAATCACCCTCCTTCCTATGTCTGCTTGAAACCATCACTTACCTGAAAAGCATATTGAAAATACACGTCAACACGAAAGTTGGTGAGTTCTCTTTATTGAAATAAAATTTATATATATATATATATATATATTATGAAAAATAATAAAATTCAAAACTTCCATGTAATTCATAATAAACATCATAATAAGCAACAACATATCAATTTATCGAATAAGAAAATAATGAATTCATATCAAATCTTTCCATACCATGGTTCAACAACCATTCTTTTTATCATAATCCATTACCATAAGCAACGGTGGTGGCCTTTTCTACCTTTCTTTTAAGTTGGTTATTATATCTTTCATAAATTCTCAACAATCGAACTTACCATAAAAACGAAGCATTTTACTTTTAAACAAATCGTACTGTTGTAGACTAGCAAGGAATACAACAAGTTTATGACTATCAAAATTGATAACTCATACATACCATACTCAAAATATTCTCATTTTTAACCCAACACGATTGGAAAAGGGGCCGTCACCCCGATAGATCTACCAATATTTCTGTGCCCTTATTAATTCGGTTAACAACTATTTAACAAATTGTTGATTCATCCCACTTTTTACACGGTTTGTAAAATAAAATGCCTTTTAAAAAATTCAATAATAAAAATCGATAAAGAATATGCTTTTCCCTCAATACATAATAAAAACATTTCGAAAACGAGGGGTAGATAGAGAACTCACGGTTTAAAGCTTTTCGTTCCAAAATTTCGTGTCTTATATTAGTACACGTTTTGTTAATAAAAACTTGGTTTTAGTTTATAAAAATCTTTTAAGTTTATTAATCCTAATCTAGTGTCCACACAAGCACATAAGCAAATAAGTTCCTATTAAGTTAACTGTTGGTGCACATTGTGTGGCCGTCGCTTGGCGAATAGTTTAGAATGTTTATGTTGTATGCTGTACACCTAGGTAGTGGTTCACGCTGAAAGTGATCCATTTGAAAGAGCATTTTCAATGGATACTCATTCGATCGAATGAGTTTCTGATTCGATCGAATGAGTCTGCCATTCGATCGAATAGGACTCATTCGATCGAATGAGTCCTGACCGAATGGCAGCGGGTATAAATACCAGCTTTCAGGCGTGAACAGGTAAGAGGTTTGAAGGTTTTTGCGTGCCCGGGGCCCAGGTGCTGTCCGGATGAGGGGGGAGGCCATGCTCGACCTCCCCCTGCCATAGATCGTGATTTCAGTGTTTAAACAAGCATGTAATCTTTCGTTTTTATCAATGAAATCGTTTGTTTCGTGTTTGTTTCTATCCGTCTTTGGTTATCAAACCTTCCGTCTCGAACGCGCTCGGATCGTCTCGGTCCCGGGCTGAACCAACATTAACGAATACGCATAGTTCGGTTTTCGTTTACTATTGTTTAAATAACTAAATAAATTAATAAACAATTAAAATATATAAATATAATAAAATATTTAAGTTTCAGTTGTTGGAAAGTTTTAAGAAAATATTAATCTATTATTTTTCATAAATCTTGTCAGTTTTGTCGGTTTTGTCGGTTTTGCGTTTAAAAATGAAATGTTTGGTTTTCGTATAAAAATGTAACTTTTAATCTTGAAAAATACTCGTTACATATATATTAGTCAATTTTTATGGGTTACTTTGCAAAATATATTATTTTTTTATTTTTGTTAATATTTTCTTAAAATATCAACTTTTTAACGTTTTCGTGTCGGTTTTCGCGGCACTAACCGTTTAGGACTAAGTTTTGTTATCTTTTAAATTTCCCATATATTAACTTATGATATATATGAGTATTTTACAACTTTAGGGGCTGTTCTAAAATAGTCCCTAATAGTCGTGTAGGTTCACGATTAAAAATCGATATTTCGAACGTTAAAGTTACCGATAAGTCAAATAAGTCAACACTAATCATCTTATGAACTAATTACACATATAATAACACATAATTCATCCTTAATTCCAGTTTTGGTCACATAATTTAACAAGACACATTTAAACCAATTTTAAGCTTCTAATTCACATTCTAGGTTTGTTAATAATGTTACAAATCAAGTTTATCATTCCTTATATGAACAAATATTATAATGTGACCTAAGAATCCAGATTTTATACTTATATTATAGGTTTCACAACAAGTCAAAACAACACTTTACAACAATATTTCTTTTATTCAATTTTAGAGGATTCTAAATGTATGATCATGTAAGTCTTTTTCTTCATAGATCATGTATTTTAACTTTTGTGTTCATTTTCATTATTATCACTTTATCACATCATTCAACTAAATCATTCAATCATTATTAATCATTCAAATCATTAGATCATGTTTTCTTATGGATTTCTTAAGTGTCAATCTAACAAAGTTTCCTATTATAGTAACTTTTAACTTTTGACTATTCTATTTAATTCAATCTTTCAAATTTAATTAAGTATGAACTTAAGTTTATCTCATTCAGGTACATTAAGGAGCGTGTGTTTAAGGATCCAGTTTCAGTTCTATATTCATGCTCATCAACAGGCTCCCCCTTTTA
This sequence comes from Bidens hawaiensis, assembly GCF_021521415.1. Taxonomy (NCBI): domain Eukaryota; kingdom Viridiplantae; phylum Streptophyta; class Magnoliopsida; order Asterales; family Asteraceae; genus Bidens; species Bidens hawaiensis. The sequence continues at coordinate 17,371 of NW_027497617.1, forward strand.
ATCAGCTATCATATTTTCATGTGTGTCCATTGGAGTAAAATCAGTCTTCAAGTCTTAATTTGAACTTGTTCAAAATGTCTTGCAAATACTTTGATTGACAAATGAATATACCATCCTTCTTTTGTTGAATTTGCAATCCCAGAAAGAAATTCATTTCTCCCATTGAGCTCATGCAATACTTGGACTTCATCACTTCTTTAAACTCCAAACACAAATGTTCATTTGTAGATCCAAAGATGATATCATCAACATAAACTTGAACCAAAAGAAAATATCTTCCTCTTTTCTTGTAGAAGAGGGTCTTATCAATGGCTCCCCTATGAAATCCATTAACAAGTAGGTGGTTTGACAACTCATCATACCAAGCTCTTGGAGCTTGATGTAGTCTATATAGAGCCTTGTTCAGTTTGTACACTCTATTAGGATACTCAGGGTCCTCAATACCTGGAGGTTGAGTGACATACACCTCCTCTTCTATTTTCCATTTAAGAAAGCAGATTTTACATCCAATTGAAATACCCTGATGTTCTTGGAAGCATCATAGGCTAAGAATATTCTTATTGCTTCTAGCCTTGCCACTGGAGCAAATACTTCTTCAAGGTCTATCCTTATTCTTGTAAGCATCCTAGTGCAGCTAGTCTTGCTTTGCTCTTCATTATAATGCCTCTTTCATCCTTTTTATTTATGAAAACTCATTTGGTTCCTATTGCAAACTTTCTTCTTGGCTTATCTACAAGTTCCCACACTTGCAAATTTCTAAATTGAGCCAACTCCTTTTGAATTGCTTCCACCCAACTCTTGTCTTTTAAAGCTTGAACAATGTTCTTGGGTTCAAGTTGGTATAGGAAGCAAGTGTACAAACAAATGTTTGCAGATTCAGATACACTTCTTGTAACTCTTTCATGAATATCCCCAATGATGTTTTTAGCAGGATGATTTCTTTCAACAAAGGAAGTTTGAACAATTTGATCTGAAGAAACAGTAGAATCAAGATTTGAATCTTTAACATCAGGTTCTTCAATGATCAAGTCTGATGATGCATTGTTCACATCAGTCTCTTTATCAACATTCTGTTAAGATGTTGAAGCAATGTCATTTTCAATGTTTAAATTTTGAAACAGATTTTTAAAAGTTGATTGTCTTTCAGCTTGTTCTTGATCTTGCTGGTCTTCAGGTTGCACATCATTCATGACAAGATGTTCTTGATCTTGTGGCTGATCAAGATTGTTAGTTTGTTCAACTCTATCTTCAGATTCAACATTGGTTGCTTTCTCAGTAAATGAATATTCAGTGTTAAGAATATTCAGTGTTAAGAATATTCAACATTGGTTACTTTCTCAGTAAATGAATGTTCAGTGTTCTTCTCAGCAACCTTAGACCATAATTTATCCAAATCAACATTCTTTTCTGAAGTTGCTTCAAAGGCACTTGTCCTATACAAAGTATCATCAAAATCTTCAGCGTAAAACTTGAAGGATTTGATTAACTTTTCTAGATAAAATAGCCATATTGCCCCATCAACGGTGTTGAATTGATTTTCATTAAAAACCACATATGAGGATTCAATTACACTCAAATGGTCTTTCACATAGCTTCTGTAAGCTTTTGAGTGTGTTGAATATCCAACAAAGAAATAATCTAAGGATTTAGACTGAAACTTGTTCAAATAGTCCTTTGTATTCATCAATGAGCACTTGCATCCAAAAGGCTTGAGAAACTTGATGGAGGGTTTTCTTTTGAACAAAATCTCATAGGGAGTTTTGTCTTGAATTTTGTTGAGAAAGACTCTGTTTTGAACATAGCAAGTAGTGTTTATAGCTTTTTGCCCAAAATGTTACGAGCAAATAAGCATCTGCTATCATGGTTCTTGCAGCTTCAATTAATGTTTTGTTTCTTCTTTCTGCAACTCCATTTTATTCAGGAGTTCTAGGAGCATTGAATTGTTAAAATATTCCTTGGTTTTGCAAAATTCATCCATTACCCCATTCTTGAACTCGGTCCCAATATCACTTCTCATTACCTTCACCCTCACATCCAATTGATTCTCTGTCCTTGTTACACAACTCTTAATTAACTCAGCAACTTCATCCTTTGAGTTTAGAAAATAAACCCAAGTATACGTTGAAAAAACATTTATAATCACTAAACATTATCTTTTCTTTCCAATACTAGGAACACTCACATGACCAAGAGATCCATGTGAAGCATTTCAAGTATTTGATCAATTGAGTTCATGACTTTTGTATTGTGAGATGATTTGTGCTGCTTTCCATTCTGACAAAAAATGCATTTGTCATCCAACTTGAACTCCCTTGTGGGTAAACAGATGACATGTTCACCTTTAACAAGTTTGTTTATATTTTTCAGACTGACATGACAAAGCTTCCTGGGCCAAAGTTTGGTTTCATTCTCAGTGGATTTGGACACAAAGCATGCACCTCATCTTGAAATGGCATATTTCATTCTCAGTTCATATAAGTTTCCATTTCTAGGAGCAACCATCATGATCATATATGGAGGAATTACAAATTCAGATTTGAGGATGAAACCGTTAGAATCATCAAATCCAACCTTATAACCTTTATCACACATTTGTGAGATGCTCAAAAGATTATATTGCAATCCTTCCACATAGAACACATTATCAAAAGATACTTTGCCATTTGTGAGAATGCCTTCGCCTACAATTTTCCCTCCATTTTCATCACTCCCAAATGCAACTGGTCCTTCAAAATTTTCTTCATAGTTGACTAATGACCTCTTCTCATAAGTCATGTGCCTGGAACATCCACAGTCTAAGTACCATACATCATTCATTTGGGTGGACTGTTCCTACACATATTAAAGAAAAATGAATCAGTTAAGTGATGAAGTACAAGCTGTTTTAGCTTGCAAATCATCAACAACATTAACACATGTTGAATTTGGTTTGGGATCCTCACAAACAAGTTCACATGAATCATCATATTCACAGTCAGATTTTGACAAATAACCAGCATAAGGGACTATGATTGTGCATTCCTCAATGACAAATTCTATTTTCTTGATTTTCACTTGTGATTCAGACCTTGGCTTGCACAGAAATCCATGTGGTTAAAAATCATTTTTAAGGAGAAATTTCTGATCACCATTAAGTGCATTTGATCTCTCTTTGGTTAGAAGTTTCTTCACAGGCTTGCTTTTTCTTTCTCCCACTATTTACTTATTGGAGTCAGCAGATATTTCAGATGTTTGAGACTTAACAGATTGAGATATGTAGAGTTTCCTCATCTTTGGAGACTTTTTCTTGAGTTTTTCTTCATTATTCTTCAGATTTTCGTCTGCACTTTTGACTTGATTCTCTAACCTTTTATCACCTTTGCTCAGGTATTCATTATACCTTCTATTGTAAACTGCAAAATCTTATCCAAACTTGATGCTGTCAAGAACATGAAATGGTTCAGGAGTGAACCTTTCTTGACATGAGACAGTGTGATGCCCATAGACATCACAAATCTTGCATCAATCTTGACCTTTAAATTTGTCATCTGAGTTGCCCATTTTGTATCTTTCATTAGGTATGGGTGGATCAATACCAATGGTCTTTTGATGTGTGATCAGACCATTGAAGTTGATTGCAAAAGGTAGAAATTGTTCAATTTTTGTCTCTTCCCATGACACAATGCTTTTCACAAATTTGACTTTCTCCAATCTGATTGGAGTATCCTGTTTATCAATTTTGTGTCTTGACCATCTTCTAAGGTAGTCATCCACGCTTTCCACTTCTCTAACATCAAATAACTCTTGGTTAGAGTTAACTGGATACACCAGAAGAAAGAGATCATCAGACTTCATAGTTTCTTCAACTTTCTGGTTTTCTTTGACACTTTCCCTTCTTTGTGGCACTTTGTATGTAGATCTTCTAGTGTTATTATTTTCCTTTGATCCACCACATATATTAAAATATCTGTGTTCCCTTCTCATTTGTTCATGGTGCTTCTTCATTTTGGGTGTGATCTTGGGTAGTAGAGGGATTCTCTTTTGAATCTTGTTCACCCCTCTCCTATTCCTTTGAGCTTTCACAGCTTGAAATTTTATCACTTGAGTCACTTAGATAATCTCTATTCAATAAATCACAATCTAGATCATCTAAAGACACTTGTATTCCAACAGTTTTTTCAACTTAATCCTCAACAGTTTTCATCACAAACTCTCTCATATCATCAACTTCAACCAATTTATGATTTTCAGTGAATTCCTTTTTATCTTCAAACACCTCTTTGAATTTATCAAGGTAAGAACTTCTCTTTTCTTTATCCACTTTCAATTAATGAGTAATTATCATTAAAAGGTGGAGGGAAAACTTTGTATTTATCTTCTTCCTTAATCTTTTTCAACTTACTACAGATATTTCCAATTGACACCAAATTCTTTAGAAAATCAACTTCAACTTGAAGTTGAGTATTCTTTAACTTCTCATCAAGATAAATTTTCTTCAATTCTTCAATTTCAGTGGTGTACCTGGATTGAAGGTTGTAAGTGTCCATACAGTCCTGCTCTAGACTTTTGATTTGGTTCTCATAGGTCAATTCATTTGCTTCATATACAATTATCATGCTTTTTTTCTTGAAACATTCACTTTGTAAATTACCAATTGTCTTTCTCAAATAATCATTCATTTCAAGTAATTCAAGATTTGTGGGTTTTGAATGTACCTGAGATGAAGAGGACTCAGCTTCAGTTTCAATCTTTTCCATGAATGCCACATTTGCCTTCTCAATATCCTTAACATGGTTACTCCAATCAAACACACCGTCTTGCTGTGGTTGAGCTAGAGCAACATTCCCTTGATTTCTTGGTTGATTGGCATTATTTCAGTTTTGATTCGTAGGAGCATGTGGAGGGACTTGTTGGTTTATCTAAAAGGGTTGTTGTTCTGGGATCACTTGTTGATGAATTTACGGTTGAAAGTTGTTCTAAAGTTCCTTTGTTGACCTTGATTCTATTTTTGATATTGAAACTAATTTCTTTGTTGATTGTTGTTCTGAAATTGCCTTTGCTGGTTACATTCCCTAGCAAAGTGTCCTTGTTGTTAACAGTTATAGCAAATTGCTTTAGATTTATCAAAGCATATTATGTCATTGGACCAGAGACCAAAGACCTTCCGGTTCTATTGTACAGTCTCTTACTCCTTAAGGCTAACATTGCAGCCTGCCACTTCTGATCCATATCCTCCAAATCATCAGCATCAATTTGTTCAAGTTCTTCTTGAACCACAGTTGTATGAATCAGATTCTTTGCCATCAAAGCATTATAAAACTTAGTAAACATGGAGAAGAGAGCTTGATAATCATTCCCCATTATTCACACTTCCAACAAAATATGGTTCTTGTCCACTTGCCATTGATAATGTATCACTATCATCTAGCAGTTTTACATTGAATCTGGACTGTCCACTTTGATTGCTTGACTAACCAGCAAAAAACACTCTTGGTTTTTCACCACCATATTCACTTGCTTCTTCAATTATGGGGACTTGTTGGTGATTCTTAGTTGACAGGTTCCCCATAGGTGCAATGAGAGCATTAGCCACTTGGAAGCTTGGCTTGTCTTCCTTAATCATGTTATTCTCTATCATCTCATGCTCAGTAGATTGCAAAAAGCAGATAACATCATCAAGCTTGAAAGTTGGAAAATTAGCTTTTTCCTTGATGAACTTGCTAGCAGTGTACCATTCACCAGACAAATATGACAATAGCTTCTTGTTTAGATCAAAATCTGCTACTGCAAGGTCAGTGGTTCTGATTTCATTGACAATAGAAACAAACCTCTTCAAAACAAACTTTAACCTTTCTCCTTCTTTGAACTTGAATCTGTCCAAATGTTTCTTCAGTCTGTCCTTCTTGATGTTTTTAAGCTCAGTGTTTTCCTCAAACATTTCTACAATGGCATCAAACATAGCCTTTGCAGTAGTGCAATGAGCCACACTAGTCAGTATTTGAAACACCCTGGCTAAAGCGGAAATGCCTGAGTGTGACGTACAGATTGCTCAAAACACATGTGACACTATTAAGTGACAATATTACCATTAATTGATTTAAACAACAAGTACACAAGTTTGGAAGAAATACAAAGGAATACACATCTAGGCAACTTGTCCATTTATGTTGAGTATCCTAAGTACTGATGTCTTTGTCACAGCATCATCCTCTAAATAAGGTACCTGTAGCATATATATAAAATAATGTCAACTAAATGTATAGTTGGTGAGTTCACAAAAGTTTTGATATAAGTACATAAAAATCTACAATTCCATGAACAAGTGTAAATGAGCAAGTATAGTTCTTTCCAGTTAGGATTGTGCACCAACGTACTCGGATAATAGCGCAAATAAGTGTCTTTTCCGTTGGTAACAACCAACGTACTCGGATCGGGGGTCCCTATTCCACTCATAACATCGAGGTTCTTAGTACATAGGGGGGCGTATGATCATACTTATTGATGAAACCATGAGCAAGTAATATTTGAGCAAGTAAGCAGATAAACACACAAGTCCATGTAACGAATTGTAGTTTGTAAATAATGAATAAACGAAATTGAAATTTGGATAGGATATATATGCTACCCCCAAAAGTAAAAGCGTAAAAAGGGGTGTGAGAAACTCACCTTGAAGTCGAAGACAAACTTGAAATAAAACTGAAAGCGTGTAAAAGGAACTGAAGCAATTGAACTTCACAACCTAGAATAAAAAATACAAAATAAAATATTAACTAACAACTAATAAAAGTAAATAAATAGGTTTGCCGGTTTTTTATATATTTTTTCATCATATTAAGAAGTTTGATATTATAATATTATTTCAACGAAATTTTAAGGAATTATTGAATCTAATGTTTTTAAATTACAAGGTTAAAGCTGAGGGAATATTATAATGTTTATGGAGTTTTGATGTTGGCAGTATATTTTATTTTGAACAACGGATACGTTAATGAATTTTAAAGTTTAACAAATGAAAATATGTATACATGTATCTATATATACTAGTAGGAGTGCCCGTGCGTTGCGGCGGGTGTTCAACTAACGTTAGATTCAGTTGTATTACGCATTCATGTTTTTAAACGTTCTTGAGTACGTTAATTCCCTCGTTTATTAGTTCCCTATATCAATTGTATAATAGTTAGTCGTTATGAGGTTGACGGGTTTATTATACATGTACGTGAATTACGCATATGAAAAGAAATCTAAAGTCTCGATATGAATGGCAGAAAATATAATTTTAATAGGTGTTAATAAAAAAACAAGTCATTTTATAAAGAAGTGAGGCAATAAAAGCATACCTAAACCCGTATATACGAACGGTTTATGAACGTGAACTAACATAACTGACACGCATAGTTAAAATGAAAATTAAAAGAAATAGTTATGGAAAACTTCATATAAATAACATCACTCAAAGTTCGGTTAACAGAACATGTTTGTTTTTGTTTGTTTATCATTAATCGAACATACAAAAACGACTGAACATTGTATAGCCCTGGCTCAGCATGTTCTCCATAACAAAACAAGTGAAAGCCCACACATCATCTGAATCATAAAAATGGTAGTACACTTGCCTTCCCAGTTAGAATCATCATATTTATTTAAAGAATGGTTAATGATGTCATAAAAATAAGTAAATGCTAAGCAACATATATAATTGGTTTTAAAAAATAACCAAAAGTATATTATTTAAGGGTAACTAAAGTTTAAAGAGCTGAAACTTTAATCTTGTTTCTCATGTTTGGAATCAATAACTTTCTTAAAATCCAAAGACATCATTTTGCATATGTACCACTGGTTCCTCCAAAGACATCATTGTGCTGCATCTTTAGCCATTGAATCTCTAAGCTCTTTTCTCACATCCTGTAAAAAAATTTTAATACAAAAGACCACAAAAAGTGATTCCTGAAATTTATAATCCGAAACTTACATTTAAAAAGTCAAATCACTCATTCTAAGAGGGATACATGAGCACATTCAAATTTATTTTCTAATTAATTCAAATATTAAAGTTAATTTGTAAGGCTTAGAGAATTTGCATGATCTTACATCAACTAAGTTGCTGATTATGCCAGCCGTCGTTATTGACACCCATTGGTCTACAAAGTTCATCAACCAATAAAAACACTCAAAAAGGAATAGTGAAACCTCACAACAATTATGTGCTAAATAATGTATGGTTAATTGTTGTGACAAATATGATTACAGAACCTAAATTGCCACAGTTCTAATATAAAATTTTGACCTGGTCAACTTTTACTCGTTTAACCAGACTAAAAGAAAGTTTAGTTATTGAAATACAATGTACAAATAATACATCAGTTGGTATATACCCTTTTCATCGTTATTTTCATTTTCTCTTGAGCCGCATTCTCAAAAACAATCGGCCAGTTTGAAAAACATCTCTACAAAAAATAGCATAACATACTAACATCAGGTTATGTACTTTTTGTGATAGATGCAAAGTTAGTTAAGAGTATATGTTGTAAATATTTGACTTATTGGGAAGAAATCAAATCAAACAAAGAGATTACCATACTTTCTGAATTTTGTTTAGAAACCCGTTAAACTTGTCCTGCAGAACCGGTTAATACCCATTTGTAATAGCACATGTCCGGGTTGGAGAAATCATGGAAATCGGTTCCGGTTCAAAACCGGTTCTGGCCAGGCCGGACCTGTTGCACAACCCTATTATAGGAACATTTACCAGTTCGTTACAATTCAATTTAATATGACCAAATTGCCCAAACATCCAAGATCTTCATTGGGCTTTAATTTAGACAAGGCAACAAACCAGCTAAACAAGCCTAATGAGCGGGCTAGCGAGTCAGTCTTACCTTGGCTCCGGCTTGGCTCATTTACTAATTGTGCCGGATCGGCGGGTAAAAGGTTTTGGCTGTTCATTTTTTGGGTAAACCATGTTTTAACCCTAGCATGTTTCATAACTATTTCATCAAATAATAAAACAACCAAGTTAAAAATAAATAAATAAAAAAACAGAAGTAAAAAAAAAAGAATAAAAAAAGACAACTCATTACATAATGTGCAAACCTCATTTGATTATCATTCTTCTAGGTCTTCATATATTGGACATGATAATCCATTTTTGAGAATAGCTGTGAGATCCTTTGTTTGGCTCTGGTAAGCGTTAAAACTCTTCCCAACACACGTGTAATACCTTTTTTTTTAATCCATGAGAGATTAGAGCATCGATCTAAACACATAATCAATGATATCTTGGTAATGATAACGACACTTTATGGTAAATAAAGTTAAGTTACATCTAGTTTTGTCACCGCAATGAACAAATGTATACATCGTGCAATGCGAATAGTTTCATGGGAACACATCAGATAGCCTCGAGATAGAGATACCTTAGGTGAGCCGGGCATTGACCCAAAAAATAAAGTCAATGCGTTATAGTAAAATATAAATATAACTGTATAAGATGAATTGAGGTAAAGGCGATACTGGACATGGAGCAAAGACTGCTGCAATCAACTGCAGATTCTCCAGCTGGGCTTGGTAATCGATCACGCAACTGCATTTTTATAAACAAATGTTCAGATCAATACTATAGCTGTGTGTATGTTAATATTACTCACCTCAACATAGTCAATTATGTCCTCTTCAGCCCGTTTCGTTTAATAACAATTAGTGACAAAATAAGATGTCATAAGTTTATGTAGCTTGCAATGTGAGACTGCTAAACTGGTATCTTGAGTACCATCACAAGTGCATCAGTTTATAAACCAAACTGAACAGTTTGGCTTGTTTGTCTTAGCGAGCTGAAATGTTTAGCTAGTGAAAAGTTCAAGCATACTATACTTGTTATTTTTGTATAAAAAATATTTACCTTATTACATATACATAAAAAATAATATTTTATCACACATTATTAACAAACTACAAATTTTAAAATAATTAATATGTATTAATATTTAGATAAATTATAGATATTTAAGCTAGAAATTGAGTTTAAATAGTCAATAAGCTAGCCAGCTAAACGACCCAACTAACTCGTTACAAACCCTTGGACTGTTTACAAAGGGAGTCGGTTCATCTCATTCCAGACGAGCCAACTTCAAGCAAGCCATGAGTTTTTTAACACTATTTAAAACTTAAGAAATGTTTGTGGTTTGTAGACCTGTGGGCGCAGCAGCTACTTTGGTTGTTGAGAGTTGTCAAAATCAAAGCATGGTTGCCTTAGAGAAAGCTTGCGTCTGTCTCCTTTTCACAAATCTTAAGAGGCACTAACCAATGTCAGCACACAGAGAAACTTTTGCAGCATCAAACTTAAAAAAAAATAAAAGTTTTTTATAAACTTGGCAAATGAGCTCAATGAGCTTAATCTTAATCATAACTTATTTAGAGGTTCTCAAATGCTTAATGTCAATATACTTAAATTCAACAGTCAAATGTGAAACAACATGCTAGTGTTCAGATGACCATGAAATAAATTTGTCTCACACTTATCTTGAAGTAGTTTAACATGTCTACCCTCTTTAGTGAGCATTAGTGTAAGAGACTATACAGTTAGTTTATTATATGCAAATATAGAGGCCATGATCAAGTGTGCACTTATTGTTAAAAAAAGTGTTTTGCAAGCATTCATATGTGCTTCACGGGGATCATGAATATAATTTCATATGATTTTTAATATCAAGTTGACATAATGAGTATGGGAAAAAGTGAAGTTTTCTTAGTTAAGTAACATCCAAAAATCTTTTTTGATATCAAGTTGATATATAAGCCTTTAATGAGGTGGAATGCTGAACCGTTCTGTTGTGGAACCCACATACACTTGATAGTTTCAGAGTTTTTATCAAAGTTGCGTATGCTTCTTAGGCCGTTAATAGACGAGTTGAAGATGTTATACGAGCAATAACACAATTGAAGTGTTTAATCAAAGGATCTGGATGAAGAAAAACCTAATTATGGAGTATAAAGAGGTGTAATCAAAACAAACAAATAACGACTTACAAGACCAGTCTTCTTCTCCACCACCAGAGCGACCACATTTCCCTCCATAATATCCACCTCTACCTGATTAAGAAACACAAATGCCATCAAATGTTCCAAAAACACAAACTCGATTTCTTTAAAACTTCAAACATATAAAACATGATTGAAGAGAAGAAATTAGGGATTATCATAGTTTCAGAAATGGACCTTTGTGGGATGAACAAATGGAGAAACGATGATGATTGACAAAAATAAGGAGATGAACGGCTCAATCTACAGAGGACGTTGAAGCGATTACGTTTATAGCAACGACTACTGAATGAACGTCTTCAATATTATCAGTTTCATTTTGCGCTAGGTAGAGGAAAGGTTCGCCGTTGAAATGGTGAATTAGCCAGAAAACATTGATTTTGTGCCGAAGACCAGTTAATATTCCGGCGTCTTAAGTGAGAGAATATGGGAGATGAAGGGTTGCGTATATGTATTATAATGTAATATAGAATATATATATATATATACTAGTTGAAAACCCGCGCGATGCGCCGGAGTTTGACGTGACTTCGGCCAACACCTTACTCGTTCTTAACGGTAACAACAAAGTGCTAACACTCGCTATAACTATCGAGAGATGCCAAAAAAATAAGGTCATATTATAATAAAAAACATAACTACACAAAAAGACGGATCCGGTAGATCTTCAATTTACATAATAGCATAATATTTAACTTTAGTTTTCCTATTTGAAGCGCTACATGTTTACAAAAACAATCCAGGTTGTGTTTAGGTTCAACATAATCCGTATAATGTTATTAGTGAATATAAATGTAACACTATGTAATAAACAAGAACAAAGTTACATGTTGCTTGCATAGGATTTACAACAAAAACTCAAGTTTCTTCACAAAAAATTATCCAAGTAACCTGCATAATTCATAAAAAATGATTTATTATTGTACAACTCACCTTATGAACAAAAGTGTTTTTGATATGTTGGTTCCAAAAGTCAAAGTTGACCCTAATTTGGTCTACGACTCTATAAATTTCAACTTTGATCAAAATATCAAAATTATCCAAAAAAAAACATAATTGAATCCCAAAAAGTCAATACTGACTTCTTCGTCGCTATGAACCTAAAGTTTTTTTTTAAATATGGGTTTTAACTTTTGTAAGTAGTTTGTTTTGGTTTTCTTATAAAGTTGACCTTTCAAAAAAATGAATAAACATAGTACCATGTGTTTCTCAATTGTGCTTCTGTTTGCAGACAAGTTGTTCCATGTATTCATTCCCTATGTTGACTTCTTGTTCAATGTTGACCTGACAATCATCTTTGATGTTCAACTCGTCATCGGATTTGATGACTTGTATGTATATACTTCAAACCTCGAATAAGCTAATACACGCAAAACAAAATTTTAACACTTGGAAAAATCATTAAATGGCATAAGCCTTACACATGTCAAATATATAACGACTCGATTAACCAAAAGCAATGCAATACTCACTTTGGTTAATACTGACTCGATTAACAAAGAGCAATTTGTAGCTCTTTTTTCCAACTATTGCTCACATTCTTCCGTGTCAGTTAATTCTTGATGATAAATGGCAAAATTGAGAACTCTTAAAGTAGCTTCCATTTCAAATGTTAAAACCTACACAAAATGAGTCAAAGCAAGTTCGTCTCAACTGCCTTATTATACCACATGCCAAACATGTCAACATTTTGACATATTTTAAGATAAAATGTAAAAACACAAATCAAACGAACATGTAAATAATTAGGATTAAAGTACCTGTTTGCTCAACTTAAGTTTGGCATCTATGGTAGAAAGTTTAATAATGATGTCCAAGGTTCTAGCAGTTATTAGAGGCGTTCCTCTAGTCTACATTTATCAAAAATCCTAATTATCATTAAGAAACTGAAGTAACTTTAAAGTTAATTAAACAAGTAGCTAACTGTTAATACTAACCCTGCGGCCACCGCCACTGTTTCTAACCTCAACGTATGCTGTTGCAACATACTCAGATGCAGGTACAAAACACTTATTATTAGTTAAACATACCGAATAAATAAATATATAAGATCACTAACTTGTTAAATGATATAAAAATCATACCAGTTGTGGCTCAAAATCATTATCATCATTATTGTTAAAATTAGAAGTTGCACCTTCACATACTTCAACCACAACTTTATGATGCAAATATAATGATTCACCAAGTGATGCCAATTAAGTTGGCACTGTGTAAGACTTTAGCTATCTACGGATTTTAGTAGCACTCCTTTCTTAACTTTTGAGCTACCGGAAGAACTCCCTAAATAAAAAACAATATAAGATAAGAAATATTCATCAAAGAAAAAGAAAAAAACAATTCAAATTTCATAGACCTCGTACCACACGAAATTTTTTAATGCTAGAAAGCGGTGGTTGCATCTCAGCTGGCATTTTTTCAATTTCTTCTATAACCAACACCATTATACCCTCCATTGATGAATGATAGTCCCTGAAATAAACATAATTCAATACTTTTAAAGCAAAGTTCTTAGTTTCAAGAACTATAAATTAGAACCATACCAACTAACGCACCTTACTGATATAAAAAAAATGCTCAACACGTTTTCACAATTAGCTCATCACATTCAAGATCAAGCATGATGACACATGTAGTAGGGGTGACATATGTGACCCAATGAGTTGAATGAGTTGTATTAAAATGTATATAATGTGTCAGAATTGGTCAAACTAAAAAAAGAATTTGATTGAAACGGGTTGACATTTCTCAAGGTTTTTTTTATGGAACGAGAAAAACGGAGGAAACTTTTTAGTACTTTTAGTTTTTGATTTACATTTTGAGTTATGGTTTTTTTATTTTTATTTTTTTGAATTTTTTAATGAGGGTTTTAGAAATGGGTTGAGATTTCAGAAACCCCTCATTAAAAAATTCAAAAAGAATAATTAAAGAATTATAACTTGGAATATAAATCAATAAATAAAAAAGTATAAGTACTAAAAAGTTTCCTCCGTTTTTCTCGTTCAATAAAAAAAAAGCTCGAGAAATGTTAACATGTTTTGACCCGTTTCAGTCAATTTCTTTTCTTAATTTGACCAATTCTGACTCATTATATACATTTTAATACAACCCATTCAACCCAATGGGTCACAATTTCCACCCCTAGACACATGATCTGACCCTATAAACAGTTTCAAGAATCGAGGCCCGCATGTTGTTAGAGCAGCTGGACTGGTTAGTTAAATCCTCAATAGAAGAAACAATCAACTGAAAGACATTATGTGCATAAAATAAAGTTCTAGAATACATCTAATACTATATATATATATACATATGTGATAAAGTGGAGGGAATTTAGTTAGGTGTACCCTCATTTTGTCATAAGTGTAGGGTGCATCATGGGTTGTATTTCCTGTTATTTTACTGATGCAATAAGCAACTGAAACGTTCACATCCACATCTAAATGTTTTGATAGACTATCTCCAATCAACGCCTGGTTTAAGTGCATCCAACATTGACAATTTTGGGGACTGGTCAACCTTTAGTAAAAGTTTCTCTAATTTCTGAAAGCATGAACAAAATAAGCATATATGCGCGGTTTGTTGCCTCGTTTTGAGTTTACTAAGAAATATATTAATATTTGGAAAAACAAATGTTAGACCAAATGCTAGCAATATCCTGTCTAAAAGAAAATTAGTAATCATGATACTTAATCCCATAATTCTGTGTGTAGATGGACTTACATCAAGAACAAGGAGTTCGTTGTTGCAATTAGAGGGTTTTGTTTTAGCTCAACATCTGTAGACCCCATCTTCAGCTCACTTACCACAAAATCTATCAATTCGAGCTCAAATTCCTCGTAGTGTTTGAAACTCTAGCAAAAATTATTGTCAAACAAAAAAAAAAAAAAAAAACTAACATAATCTCATAACATTATACTGAGCACATAAAAAAGCCCTATTTTTCAAGAAATCTAAAGTGTCTGCAATAGCTCGCTACAAAGAAAAGAAATTCAATGAGAGCATGAAATTGGGAATAGATATGGTGAAAAGTAACTCAAAAACTTACCCATGAAAATCTGATCGGAAGCCAGTTCGTCGCAGCCCTTCATCATATTATGAGAAAACAGACACCTCACAGCCTATTGTGCGTTCGATTATAACCATTTAAGAACAATTTCAGATAAAAAGTCCATCAAGATCTGGCCAATTTTCCGATTTAGGTTTTGAACATGCTGAAAGAAATCGTGAGAGAGAGAGAGAGGGGTAGGAGAAGGGGAATGTGAATATCAAATTTCAAAAGGATGGAGCCAAATCTATTAGTTACATGATGCTTTCTAAGAGTTTACAGCTTTAATGTGTTGTATACTATGCTTTATTAAAGTGTACCTCTTAAATTTTCAACATCACCACATTCTCTCTCCAATATCTATTTTATATATACTAGTCGGAAACCCGCGCAATGCGGCGGCGGCAACATTTTGTAGCGCGGTATGAAATTGACCCAGATTCAAAAGGATTGCCCAAGTTCGTATATCTATATTAATTACCTTGACATTTGACAATGATCAAAAAGTCAAAGTTCACAACGTTTCTTGAATCTTTAATCACAACCGGCAACAATACGTTTGAATAAATACAACAAATAAAACATAAAAGATGTGATCGACTGTCTGTCCCTCCCCTGCATAAAAATGCATAAGTGTAACATAAATAACTAAATAAGTGTCAAATTGACCTTTTGAATAATATGAAGCACATGGTAAAGGTGTACCTTCTTAATATCCCCAAACTGCAAAGAGCCCAATGCAAACTACTCCACTTTTGGACAATACTTTAGGATCCGTGTGTTTAAAAAAAGATATTAGAAGCATTATTTAGTGTATGATAAGTAAATTCATTGAAAATTCAATAAAATGATAAATATCATAGGATATGGCCATACCTTTATATAAATCAACTCTCTTACTTCTTTCTTAGTTAATCTTCGTATTTCAAACTCGAAACTAAGTTTTGAAATCGGCTCTTTGGATCCTTCAGATTCCAAATTCGCTAGTCCATCAGCTAATGCATTCAAATTTATACGAATCTAAAAACGATGAAACTTTTTAGCAAAGAATTCATTTTTTCACTAAGTTATAAAAAATTCAAATAATTAAGCACACTTTTTGAAACCGACTGACCAAAATATGAGAAGAAAACAACCACGAAACCAAACCGTTGACCAGACCAAATTGATATATCTAAAAAACAGCCCATTTACCAATTGTGTCTCAAGCCAAATTGATAATGCTTTAAAAATAACCCTTTTTTTATCCGAACCAAGTTAAGTTAAAAAAATCGAATAATTAAATACACTTTTTGAAACCAACTGACCGAAATGTGAGAATAAAACAACCACGAAACCAAACAGTTGACCGGACCAAATTGATGTATCTTAAAAACGGCCCGTTTACCAATTTTGTTCCTAGCCAAATCGGTAATTTTTTTTTTAAAATAACCCTTTTTGACCTGAACCAATTTGTTTCAACCCAAATTCAATTTATCGTTTTAAAAAAAAAACCTTTTTGACACGATCTATTTTGAGCCGAATCAAATAAACATTTTTAAGATGACTCGTTTTGACCCAAATCCAATTTGCTTAAAATCCATTTAAACCCGAACAAAATTGGTACATGTCATCAGACCAATATATTTCCACATATTAACAGGATAAAAATAAAACAAAGTCCAAGCAAACACTTGAATAAAGTCAAAAACATTAGTAGTAATCATAATATATTCTGTATAAGTAGTACCAAAACAACTGACCACTGCCAACACCAGTTCAAAAGGCAAAACATACAAATTTTTAAAAACACATCCCTTTTTTCTGGTTTTCCTCTTAATTGCAAATTTCAAGTTGCACAGAATACACACCAAAGTACCATTCCCAAAAATATATTGTCTCACAATGTTTTTGACAATCGGATTCAATGCACAATGAATTGGGATTGTAATGATTAGTATTATGAAACCGACACCCCTAAATTTTAACTAACAAAAGCCAAGTACATGGTAATTTCAACTCATACCTTTGCCACAAACTTTCTTTCCACATCAAATCATTAGTAAATGTACCGCCCTGCAAAATAAAATATAAAATATAATATGAGTCATTGTCCAACTATAACCGGACATAACAACAACAAGCATTGCAAATAGGAAACTCCAAATTTCAAATGGAGTTTCTTTTGCAACTACAATAGACAACTTATTATTATATGTATACAATAGCTATTATTATTATTATTATTATTATTTTGTATCTTTTTGTTTATAATTAACAAGCATAAATGTTAATTTTGGTGTTTGCAATCAGATTCAGAGTTAAAGCTACTGCAAAAATTTGAAGAATTAATCACTTAAGTGCCAAATGTATTAATTAATCAGTGATGGCATATCTATTATACAAATATAAGTACATTGCACCACATAATGTTCAAACTACCAGTTGTTTGCGTTTGTAATGAGTATTACTTTAAGGAAGATTAAACTAATTAATAATTCTACAGTAAAAAACAGTTCAGGTAAAAAACAAAGTGTTTAAAATCATAGTGTAGGTAAATAATAGAGTCTTCAAATTGGATTCTAAAAGAAATTGTTACATCGAATTGTTACAGCTTTTTTGGTTTTTGCTAATGTTCAAAACCGAACCGTCATTTTGGTTTAGGTACATTCAAAACCGAACCAAAACCAATATTTTTTGGTTTTGCTAAAGTTCGAAAAAGAAACGTCGGTTTCTAATCATGCACAACCCTAATATTAATACTTTATATTTAATATGAAGTAGTTAAAATTTTAAAATACAATGAAAACTTACAGTCAAGTGATGTTTTATGCAGCCAATCAAAATGGGTGACATGGCGCGTGCAAACCCAAAATCTCATAGCTGTTTCATAAGGAAAAGAGAAATGGTTATGGCTAATTGTTTAAAATTATATATATCAATGTTATTGTCAGTATTATTATTACTATTAGAAATAGAAAGTTACGATATTAAATAAAATTGTAAGGGTGTTACATACCCCTTGACAATTGCCTATATAGTTCCAATAATCAGAGGTCAACTTTTCTTGTGGATAACATGAGGATACCACAATATCACCATTAATTTATCATATTTATGTTTATACAATTAAGGACAATGAATTTTAATGATTAAAACATTGACTGCTTATTTACCATCGAGTGTTTAGGCATATCTTAAAGCTGCAACACAACCATCTAAAGTATTTTGTTTAATACAATTGTCTATCGCTTAATAATGCAAAAAACACTAACCTCATTAGCAATTAGAGCTATTGTAACTCATTGACTTTAACCACAATAATAACACTCAATGATGACTGAAACAAAGCACCATGCAACATGAATATATGGTATGCACATTAGCATTTATCAAAATATTTCATATGCTATTAAAATGTTAAGAAGTATTCCATATGCTATTAAAATGTTAACATGTTTCCCGTATAAATATAGGACTGGTAAAATTTGTTAAACGGGTCAAACGGGCCAAATATTTCCCAGAGTCAAAGTACCAAATAAAAGAGGATGTTACCGGTGATAGAGATTCACATTGCGACTCCGGAGGAATCTCCAAATCCAGCTGAGGCATCTGCGTGCACATGCATACTTGATAAATCATAGTGAGGAATCTCAATACTAAATACTCGATACGCATACTTAGCAGCACATGATAAATTAAAATCCAATATATATATATTCTATGTATGACAAAATCTTATTCATGTAACTTCTACTAATTTGTCTAACTTTTTGTTACATTTCTAACAAAATCACTAAAAATCGAATAAAAAGCCCAATATGTCAACATGAATTAAAATCTCACTCCAAATAAAGCAAATCAACTGCAATCTCTTTTAAAGCACAATAAATCAAAGTTAACTCACTAAATGAGGTTAAAATTTGGGTTTTTACATGGATACGATGACGATGATGTTCTTCAGTAACCGCAATTGAAAAGATGAGAGAGAACCCTTAAAATAGCTAAGCATAAAATTATATCCAACTAAAATACACTCACCGCTGGTCAAACAGAACCAAAAACCTTGTTGGAAACCATAAATTTGCAGACACATCAATTGCACCATGAAACAAACTCCACTCTTCGTCTTCAACACCTAGGTCAAATCTCCCCCTTCGTATCAACCTTCAAATCGAGCAAGATGAAGAAGAAAGCCTTGGTCTTTGTAACCGATTTTTTCTTTCTTTTTTAACTTTTACGTACTGATTTCTTCAAAAAGAGATGAGAGGTGCTGCTGGTGACAGTGGAAAAAGGAACCATTAGGGCAAAAGTAATTGAATTTCAATTTTGAATTCTTTTTTGGAAGCCATTTGAAATTGAAGGGGCGGGTCATTGGATTTTTTTGCCTGGTTGATATAAAAGCTTTGTGTTTATAATGCAGCAATGTGTTGTAACTTAAGCATGATAAATTGTATAGTTTTTAAAATTTCAACATTCAACTTTCTCTCGAGTATATCTATTATATATAGTAATATATATATATATATATATTGGGGTGGGATCTAGAGAGAACTTCTCTTAAATAGAGAACTAGCAAAAAATTATTTTTAACTATTTAAAAAAAAATTATTTTGTGATATTTTTTTCTTTCCTCATTCTAATAAGATGATATAGATACTAAAAAAAAAACTTGTCGGTGTAGTACTGTAGTGCATATGTGCACTAATGTCTATTGCATATATACAATAGTGTTTTATTGCATATAATACAACACAATTGCATTATCCAATACACACTATTGAATATATGCAAATACGACACTAATAATTGTATGCAAAACATATTATCATATATATGTAATACAACACTAATGCACATATGCACTATATCGATTTTTTTTAATTTTTGTATATAATATAACACTATTGCAAATAAACAATACAAACAACTATATATATATATATATATATATATATATGTTATTCAACACTATTTCAAATATCAAAATGCACACTATTGCACATATGCATTATAAAAAAAGTCGGTGTATTACATATATGCATTACTCGTTAATTTTTTTTATTTTTTTATATTTTTATTTTTTTTGTGGTGAAGAATAACATATAAGAAGGATGAAAGAAAAAAAAAATTAAAAAAATATATTTTTTAATTAAATAAAAAATATTTCATTATTAGTTCTCTAGTTCTCTCCATAAAATGGAGTTCTCTCATGATCATCTCCCTATATATATATATATATATATATATATATATATATATATATATATATATATATATATATAGAGAGAGAGAGAGAGCAAGTTTAAAATAAGAAGTAAAACTATCATAAGAAGTGTAAGAAGTGGTTTTTACCCTTAAAAAATAAAACACATTGAACAAAAAACACACCGAACTAACAAAATAAAACACACCGAACAAAAAATACACTATCATTATCCATCATCAGATGATCAAATTTCAACACCCGATATTACTTCTCACACTTCTTACAAATAACTCACTTCTTATTCTAACCTCACCCTATATATATATATATAAGTTAAACTAGTTTTAAACGAACTTGACGGGTTTGAGATTTATAATGTTTATAAATTATGGATCTTTAACGGAATTTTAGTTTGAAAATAATTACGTTGGCATGTTATAAAGTTTAACGAAATAATAATTATTTATATAATATTAATCGTTTTTCTAACGAAATTTAACGGAAACGGAAGTCAGGTTTACAATAAATTTTACTCAACATAAAATAATTTAATATGATTTTTATAGTTTTTATAACTTTTATTTGGTTTAATATATAAAAGAAAAAAAATGTTTAACGAGAAAAGAAACGACCTGACCCGGGTTCGAACCCGGGTCCTTTCGTTCACACAGAAGAGAACAAACCAATTGGACCAATTTGATATTTAATTAATATATGAAAACATCTTAATAAATATTATAACTCATGTTCTTCATCTTCCGCATACAACCCTAGGTTTCAATTCGTTCATTTGGTTCCATGTTTGCTTAAACATTGTTAGGGATTTTGTTTAGCGACTTAAAATGATTCAAAAACATGTATTAATTACCTCGTAGCGTGAAGGAATGAAGGTGAATGACGAGGTAACCGGAATCGGACTTTGACGAACAATTATGAGATTTAGAGTGTATATTAGATTAAAATGTTGGTGTGGACTAGTGTAGATGAAGGATTAGAGATTATATATAGTGTCAATTTATATGTATAAAGTTAAATGCGAGTTATTAAGATTTTAAGAATAATCCGACGGTTTTAAGATTAATTAGAGTTAATTAGGTCATTTATGGTGTATTTAATTGCATAATAATGTTTAATATTAGTGGATATGTCGTTTAGGATAATTTAACTTATCGAACGATGATTAGAATTGTGTTTGGTATACTGTGCCAAAAAAACCTTTATAATTTGTTTTTAAACTTTAATTACCTAAATGACAGAATCTGGCCGGTGATCAGAAAAACGCGAGGGAGAGACATGGGGGACAGCTGGGTTATGTAATTATTATTATATAATATTATAAGTACAAATGTTACACTTTAATCCCTGAACTTATTAAACCTTTATAATTTGTTTTTAAACTTTAATTACTATTTAGACGTTGAACTTTATAACTATTCATAACTAGATTAAAACTTGATATATTTTAGTATCTTTGAATTATTTACGTTTTATACTTGAATAACTTGAAACTTGATTATTTTATAAACTTTATATTTTCCATGCGAGGACTTTGATAATTACATGTAGACACATAATTACCTCTATCGTCGGATGGTCCATATAACTTGCTCTATTATGTGGTTTTAGCACATTGACCTTAGATAAATAAATACATTTCTCATATAGAATGTTGAAAATCAAAAATAATGAATTAAAAGGGTAAAAACAGTACAAAACACATTGATAGACCATTCAAGCCAAGGACAACGCAAAAACACTAAGTCAAGTAAACAAAACCATCGTGTCTAAACCTAGTAGACGATGTTGAAAACGAAATAAACGAGGTAATGAAATTAAGAATGAAACATTTAGAATTATGAACATTGTAACATGTAATTGAAATAATAGGGTCAAGAATAATGTGATAAGTAAACGCAACATTTAACCAACGAATTATGAACATGTAAATTGATAACGCATTGGGTTCGAGAATATATTAGATAAACGAAACTTTTGAATATCAAAATATCAAAAAGTTTAACAAATGTAAATCTCTGAATAAATTTCAACGTAACTAGCGGCAACATTGGGATGAATAAACAATTACATCTTACAAACATGTAAATTTATAATAAAATGAAATGGGTAAACAAAATTTTACTCTCAAAATCAGTTAAGTATGTAAAATAAAACAAAAAAAAAATCAATAGTAACCTTGTGCTTATAAAAGTAAACAATTGGAATTTCGAAATCAAAATAAAGCATTTTTCTCAGATTGATTAAATCAAGAACAACAAAATGGTTCAAATAAAGCATTGAGTGGAAAAGAAGCAAACGAATAACCAAAGCAATTTATGTAAAAATATTATAATATAAACTCAGCATGTACATGGGACACAGTCCCGGTTCTAAGTAAACGAATTCGTTTGGAGAGAACCAGTCGCCGATAGTCAAATGTAACAATAAAATGAAAATACAGTTTCTATTAGATAACTATGTATACATACATGTTCATAGTTCCAATTTCCACTTAACGGTTACATTGATGGGGAATTGCGCATAGACCCCGAGGTAACAAACGTAAACCAATTCACAAAATGCGACTAAGAATGATGTACGAATTCGCGCTTCATAATACAAACGGATATGGATCAAAGATCAGTAAACAATCGAAATAACATTCGTAAACAATATTCTAAAGAAGTGGATATAAAAAAATCACTTTGGGTAAGTCCAAAAAATACGTTAAGCAGAAGTTAAAGAAAAGAAAATGCAGCTTGCGACGTTCGTTTTCTCAAGTGTAG
The DNA here is from genome assembly GCF_021521415.1 of Bidens hawaiensis. NCBI lineage: Eukaryota > Viridiplantae > Streptophyta > Magnoliopsida > Asterales > Asteraceae > Bidens > Bidens hawaiensis. The sequence continues at coordinate 40,403 of NW_027497617.1, forward strand.
GTGGTATGAAAGTTGACATGGGAAGTGGTGCCATGATTTCTTAGTCGAAACTCATTTGAGTTAATGAATGGGAAAGAAAGGAAGGGATATAATATATATTTTTAATTTACCAAAGCGGTTATAATCGTGATGCTTTTATATCTCATGGTGAAATTAGATTTATTCAATTTTATTTAGACAAAAAATTTTAGCTATCGCTAAGACATGCAAATTTTACGAAATTTTTATCATAAAAACAAATGTTTTCTTTTGGGTAGCGACCTAGAAAAAAAATGATTATCAAATTACCTGACTTGTTGAATGGATAATAGCCTCAAAGAGCTTAAGACTTGTTTGAAAAAAAAGTTTTACTTTAAATATATTATTTGATAGAATAATTATAATATTAATAGTAGTGACGATGGTATGAGTAATGTAACATCCCGAAATTTTCAAAATAATATTAATTATATTATTTAATGATAGAGGGCAAGTTTACTCGGGTTATCGGGAAATAATTAAATCTAGAAGGAGTTGGTATGGGTCGGGCTAGTGTTGGACAATGGATATGGGTTATGGACTTGGGCTATGAAGGAAGGAGGGAAGGACCATGGGCCTAAGCCCATGATCCATAATTATATAAACCTTAAATCATCAATTATCATTCATAATTCTCATACTCCATACACCACCAAAACACACACTTAGCTCTCTCTCATCCTACTTTCTCTCTCTAACCGAAATAGAAGAAGAATTGGTTTCCGACCTGAGGTAATGATAGTGTGATGTTGTTTATACTCAAACCCGTTAGATTTAGTCACGAAACGACGAGCCAACATCGTTAAACCGTTGAAGTCACGTGATCCGAGTGGAATCGGGTATAACCGAACCTAAGATGAGCTTAGGGTTCACCCTAGCTCAGATCTGGATCGAACGGGATGAAAAACGGTGAAAACGGTGGTGAAACAAGTGAGATCTCGCTTTTCCGGCGAGATTCACGTTTTTCCGGCAACGGCGGCGTCGGAGGTTGTGTCACATCAGATGTGACGTCTGACGTCTGACAAAACCCTAACCCTAATTCGTTACGGAATTCTAACGAATTAGCGGTAATTCGTTAACGGGAGGGTAGCCAGTTCGTTATGGCAATTCGTTATAGCGGGAGGACGAACTAGAAGCAGCTCGCTAAGTGATTCGTTAAGGAGAAATGACGAATGAGGATAACGAATCAGACCATGTTAGCTGATTCGTTACTCGTCCATTCGTCAAGGCCAGATAACGAATTAGCTCACTCAGTTCGCTAAGTCAAGATAACGAATTAGGCAGTGTTGTGATAACGAATTAGGCTTAATTCGTTATAGCAATCAAGTGGGCGAATTAAATAATAATTTAAAATCGTAGTGGAAAATGTGATAAGACGATTAGTAGAAATAAAATTTTTCCAAGCTGACCTGGCAGCTCGACCCCAGCTAGGGGCTCTGCCCCTTGGACCCTGCTAGGGGCTGCCGCCCTTAGACCCCACTGCCAGGGGCGCTTTGTCACACCCCAACCTAAGGCGGAAATGTCGGGGCGTGATCTGATTGTAACAGCTCACAAGGTTACTATCATGCAACGTTATAAAGCGACAATATCTAATTAATTTATTTATTATTAAACAACATTCATATACAACAAAATTAAAGAAAATTACAAATACAGAACAAACTATTCTTGTATATGTTTTATCCTAAAGTCATCTCTATGTGAGCTTCAGTTCGATAAGCAATCCAAATCTATAACCTGCAAATGCGTACAAAATATATGTTTGTCAACAACACATGTTGAGTGAGTAGATCACCAGTGTTGACACAAACAAAAATGGTAATAATATATAATGATATAAGTGAATAAAAATAGGTAAAACTGTTCTGTGAGTATAACCAATTAAACCATAGCACATACATAAACAATCAACCATAAAGAAAGGGCTAAACCGTTGCCATGCGAATGGGCATTGGTTACCAAAAATAAGGTGTTGGTGAAACCATTGCCAATGCGATCGGGCTCCGGCCACTACGACGGTCGTATGATCATACTATAATAAGATTATGTTGGACCTCTCCGAATGCGATTCAAGTAAGCAAGTAAGCAAATAGCAAGTATCATGCAATCATTCAATTGATACACAACACAAAGATCACAGTTTGCGTTTGTGAAATAATAAGATAAATAATATGATAAATGGTACGCAAGTGTCCCCAAAACATTTGAAAACAAGTAAAATAGGGGAGTGATTACTCACCAGATCGGAGCAACGAAATACAAATGAGAATGATGAGAAAAGTAAACCCTTCGGGATATACAGTCAAGAATTCCTAGTTAAATATGATAATATAAATTAGTTATAAATGATATAACACGATTAAAATGAATTAAGATTTTGATGTAATTAGAGTTATGTTTGGGATTGAGATGTTATTGATTGATCGATGAAAATCTATTGTTATTATTAGTGCAAAACAAACATTATTGTTAATCATTTATTTATAATATGATAATTTGCTTTACTATTTATAAAATACCCCTAATACACAATATAATACATAGAAATCTAAAATAAAATAATTAAATACACCAATTAAATAAAATGATTTGAGTACATATAAATTGAGATATAATATTTAAGTACGAAAATTATACAATAATATAACTAAAATTTATAATATCTACGTTTTTAAATAAATATTTATAATAATAATATTTGAGCAAATATGCATTTTGAATCGTTAACGAAATTTAAAGATAAAAATATATCTAATACTTTTGTTATATTTTTGTTTAAATAATAATACATATATAATGAAGATATAAGTTTATAAAAACGTTTAACGACGAGAAAACATGAATTTAAAGTGTCGGGCTTTATTTAAAACAATATATACTTATAACGCTTATATATATAACAAAAATATATAACGAGATTATTTGCCCTTAAACGTAAAACTTAGTGGTGTCGGTTAAATAAAATATGTTTTAATATATATTTATTATAATCCATAATTTAATTAATAGATTGAAAACATAAAACAAATAAAAAAAACTCCAAAACCGGGCTGGGAGAGGGTCGAACCCGCGCCCCAGCCGGTTCAAATGAACATGCAATAATAACATCAACCAATTAGGCTGGTGTGATGATTTGTTATCAAACAGAAACAAAATAATATAACCAGTTGGACCTGTTCATCCCCAATTTAAAAAAAAAACCCTAAAACATTCAATTGACTAAACTGTGAATTGATTGATGAATTAAACTTAGGGTTAAGGTAAAACAGATTATGACGATTATGTTGCATGCTTAAATTACCAGATATGGTTGTGAATTGATGATGAACGGGGGACGAGAAGCTCGTGACCCATCTTGATCTTGCTCGACGAGTGCAGCGTGTTATTATTCAATTAAACATAGGGTTGGGTTCGCGACGGCTATACGATGCTGAGGATGATTTTATTTGAAATATCATGTTTGTTAACGTGTATACTGATTATCACCCGATGTCGGCCAAACAAATAATAATTAAGGATGCGTTTTGATTGAATTAACAAAATAAAAAACGTCGGTGCGCCGAGTAAGGAATGTAGATCACAAATTGATTCAATTACCAAGTAAAATCCGTGAATTAAGGAGCACGAAATTAAAACAGGTCTAAGGATTGCAGGTTCGGGTTCAACTAAACGGGTTTGGGTGTAGGGTAAGTATTATAATATAATTATATTTCAGTTTTGCAAATAGGTCCCTATGGTTTGAAAGTGGAAACACATTTGGGTAATACTTTAAGTTTGGGCTATAATTGTCATATATTGAAAAGTTTAAATATATATAATAGAGAAATAATTAAGATCAATATTATAACCATAAATTAACTCGAAAAGCGCGATAAAATTTTCCGAACATCAAAATGGGTCCGAGTACGGATAAAAGCTTAATTGGGAAATCCGAGTTGTTACACGCTGCCCCCTGACCCCCGTTCACTGAGGGTTGTAAATAGACTAGAAACGTGATATGGATAGTAATAGTTAATTGATATGTGTAATTTTTTATACAGTTAGTCACGCTCAGCCAAAGAAGGAGTAACTGTTAACCGAGTTCAGGTGAGTTTCTAGCCCCATTTCCTTGTTATGTTTTCGGGGCTGTGTGCATACTTGATGTGAAATGTGAATACACTTACCTTAAGTGGTAAGTGTATGCTATAGATGTTATACAAGTAGCTAATATATAATACTTGCTGGTGCGTGAACGATCTTCGGATATTGCACGTATCGCCAAGGTTAGTGACTGTCAAGTGGTTATTAGTGCGTATGATTGCTATTATGTGTCTTGCTTACTGTGTAAACGATGTAATGATGTAAAGTGTGTTGTAGACAAGCAGCAATAGAGTGTGATAGAAGTGGATAGGGGTCTAGTAAGAGTGTCAAAGTGGCATAACGTTATTCGTTATTAATGTGGCAAAGTGGCATAACGTTATTTGTTATTAAAGTGGCAAAGTGGCATAAGTGGCTAAGCTGTAGGAGTAATTAAGAAGCTAAGCTGTAGGGGTAATTTAAGTGGTTAAGCAGTAACAGGTTAGACAATGGACTATGTGCCTTCGGACACGTATATAAATGCCTGTAGTGATTGTATGACAAGTTGCTTGATTAACTAGAACTCACTCAGCGTAGCTGACTTTTAGTATGCACACAGGTGAGAAAGCTAAAGAGCTAGCATGAGGATGGCACATGGCATGGATTGAACGGCTGGCATCTGAAGATAGAAGAAAATATGTTTTAAATATAATGTTTTGTGTTATGGTATCAAGAAAAGATTTAATGTTTTGTAATAAACGGTTAAAGTTTTATATTCCGCAAAAGTTTCGATTAACTCTGATTTGTAGAACTGTGTTTATGAGTAAATCCGACGTTAAAGTAGGGCTACCGGGAATGGGGCCTTACAAGTAATAATGATATTACTAATGATAACAATAATAACTTTAATAATAAAAATATTGATAATGATAATAATAATGACGATGACAGTCAGTAATTATAATAACAATGATAATAATACTAATAATATTAATAATCATAATAATAATAATAATGAATCATTTGAATTGGTTTGAAGTTATTTTTAAAGAAATCTATTTGATTGAAAATTTAAATATCTATAGTAATCACGGATTTGTGTTAGTAAAAGAAATAAAATATGCAAAAGAAAATATAGACGAGTTTGATGGGTTTGTAAAATCTAAGTGTTGAAATCGAAAAATCGAATATAATAGACGATGGATGAGGGGTAAGGTATTGCATGGCAAAAACAAGTTAGGCTTTCCAAAGTATGGCGGGTGTGCATGGTTCACTACAATGATAGTAGGCTTGAAGCATGAGGTCAAGCATATGATTGAGACAAATATTGAGGTACAGGTCTTGCAGATGGGTGAGTGGCGTTGAGTTTGGGCAGGTTTCAGCAATAAGTGGTAATTAAATCTACCACAAATTGAAGTATATCAACGTTTCAGGGAAGTAAAGTAGTGGGATTTACACATACTATACAAATGGCATGTTTCTGTGTGAGGTGTTTCAGTTGAGTTTGGTTTAAGTTTCCAAGAATTGTGCTGGATTTGAATTTGAATTTACTATAGCGATGAAGGTGGGTGTGGTTAAACGTGGGGTGATCAGGATCGCGGAGGTCATTGGTTTGATATCTTGGATTGTCATCTTGCTTGTTGAGTGTGACAACTAGGAAAACGAGAAGGCAAGATACGAAACGTGAAGAATTCGCGTGACTTGGGACGTAAGTACGAAACGACCAACAGATACGTCGAAATTAATCATAAGAATAAGTAAACAAATCAAATCGCATGAAACCAAATTTGAAATCAAAATTGGAATTCCTATGAACAGTCATAAGTTTTCATATTACAAGAAAGATCACGAAATTGTTGAATAACCACAAGGAAAATGTATTTAAACTTAGCAATAAATAGTGGAATCGAATTAGAAATCGAGTGTTCATGTACCCCCATTACTTTTTCGTAATTCCAGTTCAACCCATAAGAATAATCGAACATAAAGGAAACGAATTGAATGCATCACCATGACTTTTCGAATTCTCAATTCTAACACATAATTGTAAATGAATATAATAATAAGGTAATTGAATCGAAATTCGACCATTCATGTATCAAATGACTTTCAAATTTTTAATTTTGAAACGTTATTGTAAAGTAAATAAGTATTCGTATTGAAATTCAGCTATTACCTTTCGAACTTTTAAAATTTCAAATCGTAAATGAATATAAAAATAAAGAAAATGAGTTGAAACTTGACTATTCTGGTATCAAAATTCATATTAAATCGAATCAAAAGCTGAGTATTTGTGTATCACCACGACTTGACAGACTTTCAGTTAAAACACATTGTAAAACATAGAGAGTCGGACGTCACACGTTGCATGAATCACAATGACTTGTATGACATCCTAAGAGTGTAACCATATTCTTTTCACAAAGATAACATGGTAACGTTTGAAAACTTAAAGTTATGATTCATATGGCATTGAAAGTGGTGTGCTTTGGCTTAATAGAGTTCATTCCCTTTCCTAACTCTCCAGGTAAGCAACCATGTCTCGCGTCTGATTGGGATTTATGCGCATTGCTTATCCTTAGGTTTCAATAACCTTGGTGTTAAGAGTTTGAAAAACAAGCACGCCCCCTTACAACTTACTACATACCCGCCATAACGAACCATCTTTAAGAAGAAGAAAATATCGGACAACCAAAAATAAAAAAAATGATTATTGGAAATTCTTGGAAATCTTTGCGTTACTTAGGCCTTGGACTTGTGTGTGCATGTGTAATTGAAGTAATTGAATCATCAGTGGAATAGTATCAATTAAGTGCTTCGTACAATCACATAAGACTCAAATAAATTTTAATCATGCAACCCTAAAATAATTAAAATAAGCTATAATCAACTAGAACACTACGTATAATGTCCTATGTTATAGTTATGGCTCTGATACCAATCGGATTTTGACGAATGATTATGAGTTTTAAAGTGTATATTATATTAAACTGTTGTTGTGGACAAGTGTAGATGAAGGATTAGAGAAAATATAAATAGCGTCAATTTATACGAATAAAGTTAAATGCGAGTTGTTAATATTTCAAGTATAATCCGAAGGTTTAAAGATTAATTACAGTTAATTAGGTAGTTAATGGTGTAGTTAATCGCATGATAATGTTTAGTATTAGTGGATATGTCATTTAGGATGATTTAACTTATCGAACGATGATTAGAATGGTGTTTGGGTACCTTGCCGGAAAAGCGTTGCCAGAACCCGTCCGACGATCTTAATAACACGAGGGAGAGGACAAGGGGGACGGCTAGGTTATGTAATTATTATTATATAATATTTTAAATACAAATGTTACATTTAACCCTTGAACTTTTTAAACTTTTATAATTTGTTTTTAACTTTTATTACTCTTTACACCTTGAACTTTATAACTATTCATAACTAGATTAAAACTTGATATATTTTAGTATCTTTGGATTATTTACGTTTTATACTTTAATATCTTGAAACTTGATTATTTTATAAACTTTTAATGCTCGGATATTCGTTAATTGAACAATACAAATAGAAAATGAATGGATACAAACTTTAAATCATTGTAATTTATATAAATTGATATCTTTCAAAACGAATATATTGAAACGAAAAAATGGATCGGTTTAACGGATATAAATACATAAGATAAAACTTTAAATATATTTATATTTATACATATACTTATAAATCAGAAACCGATAATTTAAAACGAGTCTGATTTTCGGGTTTGAAAGTAACGAATGTTAAAGTATTTCTCAAGATAGACCAAGTTTCAGCATAGACAGTGCTCTATCATCTTTCTTCTTCATTTTTGATTAAGTTCCATTTTGTGACATCTGGGACATATGGTCCCTTTTTGATTAAGTTCCACACTTCAACATCATTATAGCACACGACGGCCTCAAACAACACCTTCCACTTGATGTAGTTTTCCTGTCCTAACAATCTTTGAATTTTGTTAGTAGACACCTCTTGTTCATCTACAACTCTAGACATATTTTTGGTATTTTAAAATTATTTTTGAAATGAAAATTTACTTAAACTTTAAGAAACTTTTGAAAATTTAGAAAAACAATCAGATCTGGGAAATAAATCCTCATATATGATGAATTTAGATGGATAATAACAAGATCTAGACACACAAAGAAGGAAATCAAAGTAAATATGAGTGAAGAACACTTTTAAACCTCAATGAAACAGTAGATCTGAGAAAAATGGAAAATAGGGCAGTTAATGTCACAAATCAATGGAACAGTTGTCAGCTGACGTCATTTTTCGTCTTCAAAATCAACACTTTTTAGCAACAAATTAGCAATAGTTCTTCACAAATGCAATAACACAGCTCTGTTACCACTTGTCGGTCCCGATTATTTTACCTAAGAACACTAATCTATCTCGTAACCCACACAAAAGTGTTGACAAGAAGATATCGAATTTTGCGTTTGTGAAAAACCAATAAGTACTAACGGCGGAAACACTAATACTTAAGTAATTGCTTAATGGACAGAAATGTAGGACACGCAAAGAGACTCAAAAGATTTATATTTAATATTATGAAGGCTACAAATGAAAAATCAGTTAGGGTTCTAGGTGAAATGTATGGATTTGTAGAAGCTTTTCCGTACGAAGATACTCGTTTAGGAAAGAGACAGCCGTCAAATCACAATATTCCCTTTGTGTTCATTGTCATAGGTGTGCCCTAAAGTTCCCTTAAATAGGCTTGCCCTGACATTTTCTAGAAACCCTACTCATTGATTCTTAACATATTCAAACATATTACAAAATTCTTACAAGTGTAAGCAGGTCTTCGAGTAAGCTTGTAAGCTTTTGTCCTTGTCGAGCACACCTGGTAACCATTAAGTGTGCTTGGAATAGTTCTCCGAGTAAGCTTTACTTATAATATTTTCCTTAGAAAATATTCATCAAGCGGACTTTAATCTTCAAGATAATATCAAACTTTGCTCGATATATATCCTAAGAGCAAACTTGTTCTTCTTGGGTCCCTTCAACCTTTTTGTCTTAAACTTATTAAACAAGTTCAAGTGTGCTAGTGACACTGTAGCTTGCTTGAGGATGAACCTTACTCGTTAGAAGTCCTTAGAGTAATTTTTTCATTAACTTTCTTCAAGTTTGCTTGGACCACTGTTTATTAACAAGATCTTCATGTTTGTAATGCATGTTTGTAAGACAAGATCTGCATGTTTGTAATGAATGGTTGACTTTTAAATATTCAGCAAAAGTTTTAATTAACCCTGATATTTAGAACTGTGTTTACGAGTAAATCCAACGCCAATGTAGGCACCTGGAATGGGGCCTTACAAGTTGGTATCAGAGCATAAGTTCAAGTGAACTAAGCATCCTACATGCTTAGACTCGAACATAGAATGAGACTTAAGTAAGAAAAGAAAGAAGATGCCAACGAATCTGGTCGAGTAGATCTCAATGTTCGTATTAGCTCACCTTCACGATTCATTCTGTTTCTTGACATAAACATTCAGGGTACTTGAGGTGTCCACTTCTTGAATCCTCTTTTCGCTTCATTAACCATAAACTCTCAAATCTCTTTCACATGACCACTCTTCGGTTTTTTTAATGTAGGTCAAAATGTGTACAAATGTCATACACATCGAACCATGGTAAACTTTTAAGCTCCATCAAACTATTGAAGTATTGAACTCCAAATCGTCTTCAAATAGCAATCTTCCGAATCTTACACAAATAAGCTATGCTTATGCACTTCCCCAACACCATATCTTTCTACGTTTTCTTATAATACTTCACTGGATTCAAATATACTTATTTATGCTCAACAGTGCCATCAGAATACCAACCCTTCATCTCTTCCTTAGTAAATTTCTTCGGTTGCTTCGAAGGATCTGGTTCCATTTCAATTTCCTCATCAAAGACTTCATTAAAAGTCTCGAACTCTTCAAATTCACCCACATACTTGACAAACTCTAGTTGTTCATCAAATTTAACATCCTAATTCAACCGGTCTTCATTAATACTTGTTTCGGTTATATCTTATTCAAAAGTCAAACATCTTTGCTAGCTCAGACTTGTTAACAGGAATTTCTCCTTCTTCTAATTCATCCACCATATTAGATTCTCTAAACTTCGAAGGATTTGAGAACATATCAAAATCTTCTAACTCTTCCAACGGTTTCTCAGTAGAAGTATCTTTAGTTTCAGGCTCCTGTTGTGGTTCATCAGTTTGAACATCACCACCAACAGAGTCAAACTTTTTATCAGACTTTCCTGACACAGCACCAACACCACCTTATGTGTCATCATCATCATCATCGTCTAAATCAGTATACTCATCATCTGAGTTACCAAAACCCAACTTTTCATCATCTTCATTTTTTTCATCCTCTTTCAGGTTGTTCTTAATTTCAAGAATCTTGCCGGTCGTCTCCTGGACCAGATCCGATCTAATGACCTGCGAGTCACCCACTTCAGACCAGCAAAGTGGTGATTACGTCCATACAATGCTTCATAAGGTGCTGCCTTTATACTGCTATGGTAACTGTTATTATAGGAAAATTCAACGAGTGGGAGATGTTGATCCCAATTTCCCTTAAAGTCCAGTACGCAGGCACGAAGCAAATCCTCCAAAGTTTGAATGGTCCTCTCAGACTGACCATCGGTCTGAGGGTGGTAAGCCGTGCTTAGGTCAATACGTGTTCCCAATGCTTCTTGAACAGCTTGCCAAAGTTTGGAGGTGAAATGGCTATCCCTATCGGAGATGATCGAGATGGGGATGCCATGACGAGACACTATTTCATTTATATAAATTTGCGCAAGTCTCTCGGTGTTATAATTGTTTCTAATTGGAATAAAATGTGCCGATTTGGTTAATCTATCCACGATTACCCAAATTGCATCATTTCCCCGGGATGTCTTAGGGAGGTGTGTCACGAAATCCATTGTGATTTGCTCCCATTTCCATTCGGGAATCTCCGGTTGTTGTAACATCCCCGAGGGTTTCTGGTGTTCCGCCTTAACCCTCGCACACGTCGTACACTTGCCGACGTAGGTGGCTATATCCTTTTTCATACCCGGCCACCAGTAGAACTCCTTCACATCCTTATACATCTTATCCGATCCCGGATGTATGGAATATTTCGATTTATGCGCTTCATCCATGATCAAATCACGAAGGTCATGGAGGGTCGGGATCCAAATCCGATTTTTGAAATAGAGAATTTCGTCCACACGCTGTTCGAAATTCTTCTCATTCCCGTAAAGTCCTTCTTTATCCAATCGGTCCTCTTTCAACGCCTCGCGTTGAGCGACTCGAATCAAATCCGAAAGGCTCGATTGGACTACCATTCCCAACGCTCGCACGCGTAGTGGCTTGACTCGATCCTTTCTACTCAAGGCATCGGCTACAACGTTAGCCTTGCCGGGGTGATACCGTATGTCACAGTCATAGTCACTTAATAATTCGACCCATCTTCGTTGCCTCATATTCAGTTCTTTTTGATCGAATATGTGTTGCAAACTTTTATGATCAGTGAATATGGTGCACTTTGTACCGTAGAGATAGTGTCTCCAGATTTTAAGTGCAAAGATGACTGCTCCCAGTTCCAAGTCATGAGTAGTGTAGTTTTTCTCATGGACTTTTAACTGTCGAGACGCATAGGCTATGACCTTTTTATTTTGCATTAACACGCATCCTAACCCTTTACGGGATGCGTCACAATATACAACAAATCCATCGTCTCCGTCGGGGAGACTTAAGATTGGCGCTTGGCACAATCTTTGCTTTAGCGTTTGAAACGCCGTTTCCTGCTCTTCACCCCATTCATATTTCCGATCCTTTTGAGTCAGGAGGGTTAAAGGTTGGGCGATGCTGGAAAAGTTCTCTATAAATCGACGATAGTATCCAGCTAAGCCTAAGAATTGGCGGATTTCCTTCGGAGATTTAGGCGCTTGCCAATCCTTAATTGCTTCAACTTTACTCGGATCAACGTGTATTCCTTGGTGGTTTATAACGTGACCGAGGAATTGCACCTCTTGTAACCAGAAGTTACACTTGGAGAATTTTGCATACAACTTCTCCTGATCCAAAAGCTCCAAAACTAACCTCAAATGTCGCTCATGTTCTTCTTTACTTTTTGAATATATCAAAATATCGTCAATAAATACAATGACGAATTTGTCGAGATAGGGTTTACAGACTCGGTTCATGAGATCCATGAACACCGCTGGCGCATTTGTTAGCCCAAAAGGCATAACTAGAAATTCATAGTGGCCGTAGCGAGTCCGAAACGCGGTTTTTGGGATATCCTCCTCTTGAATTCTAACTTGGTGGTATCCCGATCTAAGATCAATTTTTGAGAAATAGCTCGCACCTTGTAGTTGGTCGAACAAATCATCGATCCGGGGAAGAGGATACCTATTTTTAATGGTTAACTTATTCAATTCCCTGTAGTCAATGCACATTCGAAGGCTTCCGTCCTTCTTTTTCACAAATAGTACAGGTGCACCCCACGGGGAATAGCTGGGACGAATAAATCCCTTATCCAACAATTCCTGCAACTGGTTGGATAATTCTTGCATCTCGGACGGTGCAAGTCTGTAAGGGGCCTTAGCAACAGGGCCAGCTTGTGGTAACAGATCGATTCTGAATTCGACCTGTCGGGTTGGCGGTAATCCAGGAAGTTCCTCTGGAAAAACTTGTGGAAATTCGCGTACCACGGGAATATCGTCCACCCGTTTTTCCTCAGAATCAGCGGCCGTCAGGCTCGCTAGATACGCCACACATCCCTGACGTATATATTTCAACACCTTGAGGTGGGATATAAATGGTATCATGGTGCCGGATTTTTCTCCCTGCACTAATACCTCCTCGTCATCCGACACCCGGATCTTGACGGTTTTCTTTTCACAGTTTATTTCTACCCTGTTACGTGCCAACCAATCCATTCCCACTATCACGTCAAAACTACCCAATTCTACCGGTAACAAGTCAATCAGGAAGGATTGTTCGCTCAGAATAAAAGGGCAATTCCGAACAATCCGATTAACTATCATGGTTTTACCGTTAGCGACTTCTACGGTGTAAGGTTCTATGGTTTCACCAATAGGAAGGTTTGCTATCGAAAGGAATCTAACGGAGACAAAACTTCTATCGGCGCCTGTATCAAATAATACAGAAGCGTAATGATCAGAGACGAGGAAGGTACCTGTCACTACGCTGGGGTCCTGGCGCGCCTCGTTCGCTCCCATCACAAATGCTCGGCCTCGCGCCGGATTGGACGACGATGGCTGACCCGCGAGTTGTCTCCCGTTTCCTCCCTGATTCAGTTTCGGGCAGTTCCTTTTGAAGTGATCCGTGCTGCCGCATTCGTAGCAAGCACGGCTAGTGGTCACCATCTGGTTTCCTTGCGGGTTCTGCTGTCGGGCTGGTTGAGTTCTAAATGGTTGCGCCCGAATAGGTTGTGGTTGTCGGTTCAGGTTGTTCAGATTTGTCTTACAATTTGGTGCGTAGTGTCCAACCCTGCCACACCACCTCCTTGCACACGCCACTATGGTGGTAACCACATTTCCCGCACCTAGGAAACGTTCCCTTCTGCGGTTCTTGCCTTCCGCCCGAACTAGTCATGGCATAGCTCTGGGCAGCGGGCCTAGCTCGTTTGCTTTGCTGCTTTTCTTGGACTCTATGATCATGCGCACCCCGTTTTCCCCCAGCGGATTCTCCTGTCACCTTTAGTGATCCGCTCCGCAAGAAATCATACGTGACTATGCCAGCCTGTGTCACTGCACTTTCATACGTCCGGTGTCCCCCCGCGTTGACTATACTCCTTACTACTGGAGTAAGTCCCCAAATATAACGTTCCACCCTCTTCGTCTCCGGGGTGACCAACCACGGTACTAATCGTGACAGTTCATTGAACCGATTGGTATAACCCAAGTGGTCCGCCCCCTTCATCTCCAGATTCCACAACTCAATTTCCAGTTTCTGCAATTCATTCTTTGGACAGAAATGTTCCAACACAAGAGCCTTAAGCTCCGTCCAGGTCATGTGGTTTGTCGCCACCTGACCTCGAGTCTGTACTATGGTGTTCCACCATGTCAAGGCATGGTCGGTGAATGTACAGGTGGCGTACTTAACGATACAATCCTCGGGACAGTTGCTAATATTCACCACTGATTCGATTTTCTCTATCCATTTAACTAACCCATTCGGTCCTTCAGACCCGCTAAACTCTAATGGCTTGCACAACATGAAATCCTTGATCGAACATCCCCTGGATGCACGAATTGGTTCCGTACGGTTTGTCTCTACCGTAGGTATAGGGCCATTGCTGTCAGTAACGACCACCCTAGGCGGTGCGTCATTACTCGGAATAGTGTTATCATTCCTTGGAGGATTAGCATTTTGTTCCCCGCCATCATTTATGGGCGTTTGATTGCTCGGAGGGGTTGGATTGGTTGAGTTATTAATACTGGCGGCGATGCGCGATACTATATCCGGTATCGCCGCCTCCAACTGCTGAGCAATCAAACGGCTCACATCTACTTCCGATATTTTCGTGGATCGTTTCGGTGCCATTCTACACAATCATCAAAGAAATATATATAATCAATACCATCTCAAAACATAAAGCACAATACATATTTCATTCATTAGTAAACATTGATTCATATTACACAACATCAGTTTACATACTTTCAGTCAACATTACATAACTAGTTTTATTACAAGGGCCCTATGTCGGTATCATCTCGACATAACCCGTAAAGGGGTCAGTGCTTGAATGATACCCAAAAGTATCTATAGTGATATGCCCTACAAGAGACCCACCCTAGGGGCCAGTGGTCGTATCATAACTAACCAAGATTCACTCCGTGTTAGTATCACCACTAACTACTTACACAGAGTATCAAAAAGAAAACGGTCCCTGACTAACCCCAACCAAACATAACTACTAAACACGGTGGTATGCCCACCACATCATCACTGCCACCATCGCCACCACTGCTGCCACCACCCCCCGGAGCCACGCCTCCAACCGCTGAACCATCATTAGGGAGTACGAGCTCTCCCTGGTCAACCGGTCGATTGCATACTGGCAATCCAGTATGCGGTCACCAAGGTACACTCGTCTCTGTACCCCCACGGTCAGGGCGGCTGAGTGCTCATTTACTTGCTCTGTGAGCACTCGTAGCCAGGCTACCGCCTCCCGCTCCTGTCTGGGAAGGCCCCAGACAGGTAGAGCCATCGGCTCGGGCTGGGATGAGGACTCTCCCCGACGAGTAGCAGGTCGGGGTGGGGGAGAGGTCGGTGGGACACGCGGAATGCTGATCCGCGCCGTAAGGCGGGGACCAAATCCCGGAGGGACAGAGGTGGCCTGCGGTGCGAGGGGAGTAGGGGATCTGACGATCCGGGCCGGGGAGGACTGACTCGAGCTCCTGTGACTCGCCTCGCTAGGCTCGGAGTCGGATGACACATGTAAGCTCCCGGAGTTTCCGGGGCTAACCTCCTCCGGATCCTCCTCTACATATAAGCTATGCGGGCTTGACATTTTTACCTGCACACAAGTTAACAAGCATATAGTCCTTTCCATAGTGTAATTCATAATTAAATTAACACATACTTATTTATACAATTTTACCACATAATAATATTATCATATATTTACACATATGTTGCCAATTTTACCTATTTAAGTCCCCCGTGACTTCCCCTGAATTCCCTCGTGCAGACAAGTCTGTTATTATGTTCCGGACCATAATAACCCACTTGTCCAACCAAGTTCATCCCGATCTCGTCACAATATATTATTAGTTGATATTCAGATCCTATAATACTTGAGCTACTGGTTATATTTTAGGTATCTTTTTCAGACATCCTAATTCTTTATAACCAATGGCTCTGATACCAAGTTCTGTAACACCCCGTAACCGCAGCGGAAACGTACACGGGATGCAACAGACACATCTGATATCAACAGCATTGCTTATAAAGAAAATACCACTACATTAATTTATAACATATTACATTGTTGCGAGTTTCATTACTGTCTAGGTGTTACACACATATTTTACCGATAAGACATTAATAAATTCATTACAAAACATAGAGCAGCAAGCTTCCAACAGGTAGCACAGATAGTTAAGCACACATCAATCAATCCAACTTGGGCATACCTAGAAAACATGTAAAGAAAACGGGTCAACTACGAATAGTTGGTGAGTTTCACTAATTTAAATAAACACTGACAAATCATTTTAATAATCATTTATTAACAATATAATCATGCTGGGAACTATGTTACCCCAGAACATTTCCATTAACTTCCTGGGAACTATGTTACCCCAGAACAATAATAATCCCTGGGAACTATGTTACCCCAGAACAATAAATACCCCTGGGAACTATGTTACCCCAGAACAATTACAACCTCTGGGAACTATGTTACCCCAGAACAATAATAACCCCTGGGAACTATGTTACCCCAGAACAATAATAACCCCTGGGAACTATGTTACCCCAGAACAATAATAACCCCTGGGAACTATGTTACCCCAGAACAATAACACATGATAAACATTTTATATATTCTGTGCATCAGACCATATATATATAAATGTACAAGTATTTCCATACGATCGGTATGTACTTAAATACCTTAAATAAGACATGTTTTCCGCCCCGGGAAAATATAATTAAAATAATTCATTAAAAGGGGCTCGTGAAAACTCACCTTTTTGTGAGTCGGTGAGTAATATAAGGAACAGCTACGTGCCTGGATCTGTAATATAATATCTAGTCGTTACTATATAATTCCCATAACTTAAATACGTATCAATCGGTACATCTGGGAACATTGTTAACCCAGTACTGTACTCGATTCGGGGACAATGTTAACCCCGTGACACTTCTAAGGACTCAGATTGTGACATTGCTTAGAGTTTGACAGTCAATTTAGTTAAGGTGATGAAATTATAGCTCGGTTTGACACCCCGTTTGGCCGTGGGGCCCGTTTCCGGTATTTTGGTGCCGGAAACGGTAAAATCGGGTAAAATTACCCAAATCATCCGAATTATTTTCGGATGATTTATTTTTACTTAATTTACTTAGATTTATGAAAATAGTCCATTTTTAAAGTTTTCGTGTACCAGTCAGCTCGCTTATGCGAACTTTGCCGGTTTACACGTTTTAAGCTTTAAAAACTTGTTTTTATGTTCTTTTTAGCACAAATAATTACCCGATTAGTCTCGGGTCTTGAAATTTTGCACAAAACTTATTTTGACAGAAAGAAAATTTTACAAAATTTTTCCAGATTTATTTTCTTATATTTACATTTATTTATCTATTTTTAAATCTTATTAAAACACTAAATATGTCAAAAATACCAAAACACTTTAGAAAAATCCCAAATTTTTCTGGGATGATCTCTGTCATCCTCATAACTTCCTGGAATTTTTCCAGATTTATTTTCCTATATTTACATTTATTTATCTATTTTTAAATCTTATTAAAACACTAAATATGTCAAAAATACCAAAACACTTTAGAAAAATCCCAAATTTTTCTGAGATGATCTCTGTCATCCTCATAACTTCCTGGAATTTTCCAGATTTATTTTCCTATATTTACATTTATTTATCTATTTTTAAATCTTATTAAAACACTAAATATGTCAAAAATACCAAAACACTTTAGAAAAATCCCAAATTTTTCTGGGATGATCTCTATCATCCTCATAACTTCCTGGAATTTTTCCAGAATTTAAAACTTATTTTTCAAGCCATTTTCACCCAAAACCGAGCTAGAAAGCCCTAGAACTCGTTTCACCGAAAAGCCTACTTAGACTTTTCCAACTGAGCTCAAATTTTGTGGGTGACTTTTATATGTTATAAAAAGCTTATCTTAAATTTTCCAGAATTTTTCATCAAGTTTAGCTATTTTTCACTATTTTTGGCCAAAACCGAGCATTAAATTCACCAAATATTCATCTTTTATCCAAAAATTACCAAAAATTCAAAGATCTCATATTTTCATGTGTAGATCATCTCTGTGAAATTTCGTGACCCGACTCTAAGCACACGAAAATCTGTCCAAATTTCATAAACACACGAAAACCGAACTATCTTGTGTTTTCTAGCTTTAGATCGCAAGGATCTCGGTTTCTAGCCTTTGCTAGCCGCTAGATACAACACTTACAAGCACCATAACACTATACCAAGCAAACTATACCAACAATCAAACCATTTCTTTCAAAGTGTCGGTTTTTAAGTAAAAACAAAGGTTTTAACCGTAAAAATCCGTTCTCGACTCTTTTTACTCATTTCTTGGACCAAGATCCCTTGTATAACTTGTATACATCTCTTGGTCATGCAAGAGTCGATTGCATCTCGGATTTTCACCCGTTTTTCACATGGAAAATTCATTTGACAAGATTTCAACCGTAAAAATTCATTCTAAACACTTTTAACTAATTACTTGGATCAAGATCCTTTGTATAAATTGTATACATCCCTTGATCATACGAGAACCGGTTCCATCTCGGGTTTTCACCCATATCTCACTTGGAACCTTTTGTTCTCAAGAATTATGAAATTAAAACAAGATTCAAGCCTCAAATTATGTATATACCTTGAAGATCTTGGTTAAAAATGATGATCTTGGTTGTATACTTGAAAGATATGAAAGGATTTTGGGAGAGTTTTTGATGGAAACAGAAAAAATGAAATGTGTGTGTGCATAAACAAGGCCGATCGGCCTACATTATGTGTGGGGTGGGGCCCACACATCCATTCTAGGCCACACACTCAGATTTTCGTAATCTGGATAATGTTTTGGATAATCTGGTTCAGTTCGTTTCTCGTTTAAACTCGTAATTCGGCTTGAAACGAAATTAAAATGGTCGTTTTTCGGGTTAAAGTAAAATTTACATAAAACTGATTTAAAAACTTTAAAAACTTAACTCATGACATTAAAACATCATATTATTAATAATTACGCATCTTTTTCGGCTTGATTGATCGTCTCTTGCTTGGTTTGGTGTTAAAGGTTTCGTTTAGCGTACCGACGTACCATTAAATCGAAATCCTTTTTCTGTGCTATAATTTACTTATCCCGAAGCATTAATACTTCGTAAATATCACTAAACATTATATACTTCGTCTATAATGTAATTCCCGATTCGTTCGGGTTTCAATAATCGTTCATTGGTTAATTGTAATTCCAATATGATTCACTATATAATCGGGTATGATTCATACTGTGAACCATATATATTCGTATAAACGTGCTATAACTCATATAATCAATATTAAATAACACGTAAATAGTATATTCCGGCTAGGGTATACCTGAATTTGCCGGAATCGTTACAGCTAAGTCAAGATAACGAATTAGGCAGTGTTGTGATAACGAATTAGGCTTAATTCGTTATAGCAATCAAGTGGGCGAATTAAATAATAATTTAAAATCGTAGTGGAAAATGTGATAAGACGATTAGTAGAAATAAAATTTTTCCAAGCTGACCTGGCAGCTCGACCCCAGCTAGGGGCTCTGCCCCTTGGACCCTGCTAGGGGCTGCCGCCCTTAGACCCCACTGCCAGGGGCGCTTTGTCACACCCCAACCTAAGGCGGAAATGTCGGGGCGTGATCTGATTGTAACAGCTCACAAGGTTACTATCATGCAACGTTATAAAGCGACAATATCTAATTAATTTATTTATTATTAAACAACATTCATATACAACAAAATTAAAGAAAATTACAAATACAGAACCAACTATTCTTGTATATGTTTTATCCTAAAGTCATCTCTATGTGAGCTTCAGTTCGATAAGCAATCCAAATCTATAACCTGCAAATGCGTACAAAATATATGTTTGTCAACAACACATGTTGAGTGAGTAGATCACCAGTGTTGACACAAACAAAAATGGTAATAATATATAATGATATAAGTGAATAAAAATAGGCAAAACTGTTCTGTGAGTATAACCAATTAAACCATAGCACATACATAAACAATCAACCATAAAGAAAGGGCTAAACCGTTGCCATGCGAATGGGCATTGGTTACCAAAAATAAGGTGTTGGTGAAACCATTGCCAATGCGATCGGGCTCCGGCCACTACGACGGTCGTATGATCATACTATAATAAGATTATGTTGGACCTCTCCGAATGCGATTCAAGTAAGCAAGTAAGCAAATAGCAAGTAACATGCAATCATTCAATTGATACACAACACAAAGATCACAGTTTGCGTTTGTGAAATAATAAGATAAATAATATGATAAATGGTACGCAAGTGTCCCCAAAACATTTGAAAACAAGTAAAATAGGGGAGTGATTACTCACCAGATCGGAGCAACGAAATACAAATGAGAATGATGAGAAAAGTAAACCCTTCGGGATATACAGTCAAGAATTCCTAGTTAAATATGATAATATAAATTAGTTATAAATGATATAACACGATTAAAATGAATTAAGATTTTGATGTAATTAGAGTTATGTTTGGGATTGAGATGTTATTGATTGATCGATGAAAATCTATTGTTATTATTAGTGCAAAACAAACATTATTGTTAATCATTTATTTATAATATGATAATTTGCTTTACTATTTATAAAATACCCCTAATACACAATATAATACATAGAAATCTAAAATAAAATAATAAAATACACCAATTAAATAAATTGATTTGAGTACATATAAATTGAGATATAATATTTAAGTACGAAAATTATACAATAATATAACTAAAATTTATAATATCTACGTTTTTAAATAAATATTTATAATAATAATATTTGAGCAAATATGCATTTTGAATCGTTAACGAAATTTAAAGATAAAAATATATCTAATACTTTTGTTATATTTTTGTTTAAATAATAATACATATATAATGAAGATATAAGTTTATAAAAACGTTTAACGACGAGAAAACATGAATTTAAAGTGTCGGGCTTTATTTAAAACAATATATACTTATAACGCTTATATATATAACAAAAATATATAACGAGATTATTTGCCCTTAAACGTAAAACTTAGTGGTGTCGGTTAAATAAAATATGTTTTAATATATATTTATTATAATCCATAATTTAATTAATAGATTGAAAACATAAAACAAATAAAAAAAACTCCAAAACCGGGCTGGGAGAGGGTCGAACCCGCGCCCCAGCCGGTTCAAATGAACATGCAATAATAACATCAACCAATTAGGCTGGTGTGATGATTTGTTATCAAACAGAAACAAAATAATATAACCAGTTGGACCTGTTCATCCCCAATTTAAAAAAAAAACCCTAAAACATTCAATTGACTAAACTGTGAATTGATTGATGAATTAAACTTAGGGTTAAGGTAAAACAGATTATGACGATTATGTTGCATGCTTAAATTACCAGATATGGTTGTGAATTGATGATGAACGGGGGACGAGAAGCTCGTGACCCATCTTGATCTTGCTCGACGAGTGCAGCGTGTTATTATTCAATTAAACATAGGGTTGGGTTCGCGACGGCTATACGATGCTGAGGATGATTTTATTTGAAATATCATGTTTGTTAACGTGTATACTGATTATCACCCGATGTCGGCCAAACAAATAATAATTAAGGATGCGTTTTGATTGAATTAACAAAATAAAAAACGTCGGTGCGCCGAGTAAGGAATGTAGATCACAAATTGATTCAATTACCAAGTAAAATCCGTGAATTAAGGAGCACGAAATTAAAACAGGTCTAAGGATTGCAGGTTCGGGTTCAACTAAACGGGTTTGGGTGTAGGGTAAGTATTATAATATAATTATATTTCAGTTTTGCAAATAGGTCCCTATGGTTTGAAAGTGGAAACACATTTGGGTAATACTTTAAGTTTGGGCTATAATTGTCATATATTGAAAAGTTTAAATATATATAATAGAGAAATAATTAAGATCAATATTATAACCATAAATTAACTCGAAAAGCGCGATAAAATTTTCCGAACATCAAAATGGGTCCGAGTACGGATAAAAGCTTAATTGGGAAATCCGAGTTGTTACACGCTGCCCCCTGACCCCCGTTCGCTGAGGGTTGTAAATAGACTAGAAACGTGATATGGATAGTAATAGTTAATTGATATGTGTAATTTTTTATACAGTTAGTCACGCTCAGCCAAAGAAGGAGTAACTGTTAACCGAGTTCAGGTGAGTTTCTAGCCCCATTTCCTTGTTATGTTTTCGGGGCTGTGTGCATACTTGATGTGAAATGTGAATACACTTACCTTAAGTGGTAAGTGTATGCTATAGATGTTATACAAGTAGCTAATATATAATACTTGCTGGTGCGTGAACGATCTTCGGATATTGCACGTATCGCCAAGGTTAGTGACTGTCAAGTGGTTATTAGTGCGTATGATTGCTATTATGTGTCTTGCTTACTGTGTAAACGATGTAATGATGTAAAGTGTGTTGTAGACAAGCAGCAATAGAGTGTGATAGAAGTGGATAGGGGTCTAGTAAGAGTGTCAAAGTGGCATAACGTTATTCGTTATTAATGTGGCAAAGTGGCATAACGTTATTTGTTATTAAAGTGGCAAAGTGGCATAAGTGGCTAAGCTGTAGGAGTAATTAAGAAGCTAAGCTGTAGGGGTAATTTAAGTGGTTAAGCAGTAACAGGTTAGACAATGGACTATGTGCCTTCGGACACGTATATAAATGCCTGTAGTGATTGTATGACAAGTTGCTTGATTAACTAGAACTCACTCAGCGTAGCTGACTTTTAGTATGCACACAGGTGAGAAAGCTAAAGAGCTAGCATGAGGATGGCACATGGCATGGATTGAACGGCTGGCATCTGAAGATAGAAGAAAATATGTTTTAAATATAATGTTTTGTGTTATGGTATCAAGAAAAGATTTAATGTTTTGTAATAAACGGTTAAAGTTTTATATTCCGCAAAAGTTTCGATTAACTCTGATTTGTAGAACTGTGTTTATGAGTAAATCCGACGTTAAAGTAGGGCTACCGGGAATGGGGCCTTACAAGTAATAATGATATTACTAATGATAACAATAATAACTTTAATAATAAAAATATTGATAATGATAATAATAATGACGATGACAGTCAGTAATTATAATAACAATGATAATAATACTAATAATATTAATAATCATAATAATAATAATAATGAATCATTTGAATTGGTTTGAAGTTATTTTTAAAGAAATCTATTTGATTGAAAATTTAAATATCTATAGTAATCACGGATTTGTGTTAGTAAAAGAAATAAAATATGCAAAAGAAAATATAGACGAGTTTGATGGGTTTGTAAAATCTAAGTGTTGAAATCGAAAAATCGAATATAATAGACGATGGATGAGGGGTAAGGTATTGCATGGCAAAAACAAGTTAGGCTTTCCAAAGTATGGCGGGTGTGCATGGTTCACTACAATGATAGTAGGCTTGAAGCATGAGGTCAAGCATATGATTGAGACAAATATTGAGGTACAGGTCTTGCAGATGGGTGAGTGGCGTTGAGTTTGGGCAGGTTTCAGCAATAAGTGGTAATTAAATCTACCACAAATTGAAGTATATCAACGTTTCAGGGAAGTAAAGTAGTGGGATTTACACATACTATACAAATGGCATGTTTCTGTGTGAGGTGTTTCAGTTGAGTTTGGTTTAAGTTTCCAAGAATTGTGCTGGATTTGAATTTGAATTTACTATAGCGATGAAGGTGGGTGTGGTTAAACGTGGGGTGATCAGGATCGCGGAGGTCATTGGTTTGATATCTTGGATTGTCATCTTGCTTGTTGAGTGTGACAACTAGGAAAACGAGAAGGCAAGATACGAAACGTGAAGAATTCGCGTGACTTGGGACGTAAGTACGAAACGACCAACAGATACGTCGAAATTAATCATAAGAATAAGTAAACAAATCAAATCGCATGAAACCAAATTTGAAATCAAAATTGGAATTCCTATGAACAGTCATAAGTTTTCATATTACAAGAAAGATCACGAAATTGTTGAATAACCACAAGGAAAATGTATTTAAACTTAGCAATAAATAGTGGAATCGAATTAGAAATCGAGTGTTCATGTACCCCCATTACTTTTTCGTAATTCCAGTTCAACCCATAAGAATAATCGAACATAAAGGAAACGAATTGAATGCATCACCATGACTTTTCGAATTCTCAATTCTAACACATAATTGTAAATGAATATAATAATAAGGTAATTGAATCGAAATTCGACCATTCATGTATCAAATGACTTTCAAATTTTTAATTTTGAAACGTTATTGTAAAGTAAATAAGTATTCGTATTGAAATTCAGCTATTACCTTTCGAACTTTTAAAATTTCAAACCGTAAATGAATATAAAAATAAAGAAAATGAGTTGAAACTTGACTATTCTGGTATCAAAATTCATATTAAATCGAATCAAAAGCTGAGTATTTGTGTATCACCACGACTTGACAGACTTTCAGTTAAAACACATTGTAAAACATAGAGAGTCGGACGTCACACGTTGCATGAATCACAATGACTTGTATGACATCCTAAGAGTGTAACCATATTCTTTTCACAAAGATAACATGGTAACGTTTGAAAACTTAAAGTTATGATTCATATGGCATTGAAAGTGGTGTGCTTTGGCTTAATAGAGTTCATTCCCTTTCCTAACTCTCCAGGTAAGCAACCATGTCTCGCGTCTGATTGGGATTTATGCGCATTGCTTATCCTTAGGTTTCAATAACCTTGGTGTTAAGAGTTTGAAAAACAAGCACGCCCCCTTACAACTTACTACATACCCGCCATAACGAACCATCTTTAAGAAGAAGAAAATATCGGACAACCAAAAATAAAAAAAATGATTATTGGAAATTCTTGGAAATCTTTGCGTTACTTAGGCCTTGGACTTGTGTGTGCATGTGTAATTGAAGTAATTGAATCATCAGTGGAATAGTATCAATTAAGTGCTTCGTACAATCACATAAGACTCAAATAAATTTTAATCATGCAACCCTAAAATAATTAAAATAAGCTATAATCAACTAGAACACTACGTATAATGTCCTATGTTATAGTTATGGCTCTGATACCAATCGGATTTTGACGAATGATTATGAGTTTTAAAGTGTATATTATATTAAACTGTTGTTGTGGACAAGTGTAGATGAAGGATTAGAGAAAATATAAATAGCGTCAATTTATACGAATAAAGTTAAATGCGAGTTGTTAATATTTCAAGTATAATCCGAAGGTTTAAAGATTAATTACAGTTAATTAGGTAGTTAATGGTGTAGTTAATCGCATGATAATGTTTAGTATTAGTGGATATGTCATTTAGGATGATTTAACTTATCGAACGATGATTAGAATGGTGTTTGGGTACCTTGCCGGAAAAGCGTTGCCAGAACCCGTCCGACGATCTTAATAACACGAGGGAGAGGACAAGGGGGACGGCTAGGTTATGTAATTATTATTATATAATATTTTAAATACAAATGTTACATTTAACCCTTGAACTTTTTAAACTTTTATAATTTGTTTTTAACTTTTATTACTCTTTACACCTTGAACTTTATAACTATTCATAACTAGATTAAAACTTGATATATTTTAGTATCTTTGGATTATTTACGTTTTATACTTTAATATCTTGAAACTTGATTATTTTATAAACTTTTAATGCTCGGATATTCGTTAATTGAACAATACAAATAGAAAATGAATGGATACAAACTTTAAATCATTGTAATTTATATAAATTGATATCTTTCAAAACGAATATATTGAAACGAAAAAATGGATCGGTTTAACGGATATAAATACATAAGATAAAACTTTAAATATATTTATATTTATACATATACTTATAAATCAGAAACCGATAATTTAAAACGAGTCTGATTTTCGGGTTTGAAAGTAACGAATGTTAAAGTATTTCTCAAGATAGACCAAGTTTCAGCATAGACAGTGCTCTATCATCTTTCTTCTTCATTTTTGATTAAGTTCCATTTTGTGACATCTGGGACATATGGTCCCTTTTTGATTAAGTTCCACATTTCAACATCATTATAGCACACGACGGCCTCAAACAACACCTTCCACTTGATGTAGTTTTCCTGTCCTAACAATCTTTGAATTTTGTTAGTAGACACCTCTTGTTCATCTACAACTCTAGACATATTTTTGGTATTTTAAAATTATTTTTGAAATGAAAATTTACTTAAACTTTAAGAAACTTTTGAAAATTTAGAAAAACAATCAGATCTGGGAAATAAATCCTCATATATGATGAATTTAGATGGATAATAACAAGATCTAGACACACAAAGAAGGAAATCAAAGTAAATATGAGTGAAGAACACTTTTAAACCTCAATGAAACAGTAGATCTGAGAAAAATGGAAAATAGGGCAGTTAATGTCACAAATCAATGGAACAGTTGTCAGCTGACGTCATTTTTCGTCTTCAAAATCAACACTTTTTAGCAACAAATTAGCAATAGTTCTTCACAAATGCAATAACACAGCTCTGATACCACTTGTCGGTCCCGATTATTTTACCTAAGAACACTAATCTATCTCGTAACCCACACAAAAGTGTTGACAAGAAGATATCGAATTTTGCGTTTGTGAAAAACCAATAAGTACTAACGGCGGAAACACTAATACTTAAGTAATTGCTTAATGGACAGAAATGTAGGACACGCAAAGAGACTCAAAAGATTTATATTTAATATTATGAAGGCTACAAATGAAAAATCAGTTAGGGTTCTAGGTGAAATGTATGGATTTGTAGAAGCTTTTCCGTACGAAGATACTCGTTTAGGAAAGAGACAGCCGTCAAATCACAATATTCCCTTTGTGTTCATTGTCATAGGTGTGCCCTAAAGTTTCCTTAAATAGGCTTGCCCTGACATTTTCTAGAAACCCTACTCATTGATTCTTAACATATTCAAACATATTACAAAATTCTTACAAGTGTAAGCAGGTCTTCGAGTAAGCTTGTAAGCTTTTGTCCTTGTCGAGCACACCTGGTAACCATTAAGTGTGCTTGGAATAGTTCTCCGAGTAAGCTTTACTTATAATATTTTCCTTAGAAAATATTCATCAAGCAGACTTTAATCTTCAAGATAATATCAAACTTTGCTCGATATATATCCTAAGAGCAAACTTGTTCTTCTTGGGTCCCTTCAACCTTTTTGTCTTAAACTTATTAAACAAGTTCAAGTGTGCTAGTGACACTGTAGCTTGCTTGAGGATGAACCTTACCCGTTAGAAGTCCTTAGAGTAATTTTTTCATTAACTTTCTTCAAGTTTGCTTGGACCACTGTTTATTAACAAGATCTTCATGTTTGTAATGCATGTTTGTAAGACAAGATCTGCATGTTTGTAATGAATGGTTGACTTTTAAATATTCAGCAAAAGTTTTAATTAACCCTGATATTTAGAACTGTGTTTACGAGTAAATCCAACGCCAATGTAGGCACCTGGAATGGGGCCTTACAAGTTGGTATCAGAGCATAAGTTCAAGTGAACTAAGCATCCTACATGCTTAGACTCGAACATAGAATGAGACTTAAGTAAGAAAAGAAAGAAGATGCCAACGAATCTGGTCGAGTAGATCTCAATGTTCGTATTAGCTCACCTTCACGATTCATTCTGTTTCTTGACATAAACATTCAGGGTACTTGAGGTGTCCACTTCTTGAATCCTCTTTTCGCTTCATTAACCATAAACTCTCAAATCTCTTTCACATGACCACTCTTCGGTTTTTTTAATGTAGGTCAAAATGTGTACAAATGTCATACACATCGAACCATGGTAAACTTTTAAGCTCCATCAAACTATTGAAGTATTGAACTCCAAATCGTCTTCAAATAGCAATCTTCCGAATCTTACACAAATAAGCTATGCTTATGCACTTCCCCAACACCATATCTTTCTACGTTTTCTTATAATACTTCACTGGATTCAAATATACTTATTTATGCTCAACAGTGCCATCAGAATACCAACCCTTCATCTCTTCCTTAGTAAATTTCTTCGGTTGCTTCGAAGGATCTGGTTCCATTTCAATTTCCTCATCAAAGACTTCATTAAAAGTATCGAACTCTTCAAATTCACCCACATACTTGACAAACTCTAGTTGTTCATCAAATTTAACATCCTAATTCAACCGGTCTTCATTAATACTTGTTTCGGTTATATCTTATTCAAAAGTCAAACATCTTTGCTAGCTCAGACTTGTTAACAGGAATTTCTCCTTCTTCTAATTCATCCACCATATTAGATTCTCTAAACTTCGAAGGATTTGAGAACATATCAAAATCTTCTAACTCTTCCAACGGTTTCTCAGTAGAAGTATCTTTAGTTTCAGGCTCCTGTTGTGGTTCATCAGTTTGAACATCACCACCAACAGAGTCAAACTTTTTATCAGACTTTCCTGACACAGCACCAACACCACCTTATGTGTCATCATCATCATCATCATCATCTAAATCAGTATACTCATCATCTGAGTCACCAAAACCCAACTTTTCATCATCTTCATTTTTTTCATCCTCTTTATCTTGCTCTTCCTCCACAACTTTGGTTTCCTTAACTGTATGTTCAACAGCTACTACAACAGTTGGAGTAATATCGACCATGGGTTCTTCCACCTGCATAATTGTATTACTAGATCCCCAGCCTGCATAGAGGCATCTTCTTTAACTACATCATCAATAATGATAGGATCTTAAACATTAGACTTTCCCTTCTCAGCAGCTCTTTAATTATCATACTCCATACGAAATAAGCCTTCAGCAACAACATCCCCACCATACACTCGTTCAAATACCGTGTCTCTAGCTACAGCTTTGTCAACTTCAGAGTTAACTCTAATACCGACTTCTTTTCGATGATTACAAATACTTGATTTGTTCAATCAAAAAATCGTCAGATAGCTTTCTCTTCCTTTCACTTTCATCCAATCTTTTCTTCATTTCAACATTCTCAGCTCTTAATTGATCATTTTTCTTAGTCAGACTTGTGATTCTCACTTCTTGATTATCAACCTTATCTTCCAACCCATTGAATTCTAATCTCGTCGGACCATCCAACAACAGATATTCATCAGAATAACTTCCAAACTATTGTTGAGACACATTAGGATCAACTTTAGAAGTCTCTTTGTGAACAGGTTCTTCCACTGCAGGTGTAGATTGAGTAATAAACTTTTTAGCAGTTGGAGTTTTCATCAGTTTATCAATAGCATCATCCAGACTTACTTCAAATATAGGCGTCTTTTCAAATTCAACTTTTACATCAGCCTTAGCTGTTTCAGGAGTCTTTTCCAAATTCATCTCTTGATCAACCCCAACATTTGAATCCTCTGGTTCGTTAACCAAATTTAAACCGGATTTTGGCTTTTTAGCCATATGTTTTCTACATATGTTTTTAGGTTGGCTAGATTCAGGCACATAAGTTTCATCTTTATCAAACTTTTTATTCGAACGCCTCTCTTTCTTCAATTCTAGCATTTCACTATCAGCCAAAATATTTCTTTTAATCTCAGGATCAGACTCTGTTTCATCTCCATCTTGATCAACAGTCTGTTCAACACCAACAACAGGTTGTTGTTGTGCAACAAGAGCAGGAGGTGTTACTTGTCCCACTTTAATAACTCGCTTTCGATTCTTCTCAGATTTCTGAGAACCCTCAGCTTCATCAGCTAGTTCAGCCTCAGTCTTTACAAACCAACGACTTCCACCAATAGGCACGAACTTCTATAAATGTACCAATTCATTCTCTCTAGCAGAATCGCTACCATCCTTTCTCCATTTGTTATTAGTTGGTGCTACATAATATGGGTCTTTTAAGGGTCCAAATATAGCTCTAAACATAGGAATATCCTCCTCTAACTTTTTCCTATATGATTTAAAATTGGCACACCCATCCATAGACATATGGGCTAATTTTATCTCTTTTCCAACTTAACTACCTATGGAAATTGATGATCTACAATAAGCTGGATGAAACATGGGTACATCAACCATTTTCTCTCAAAGAACATCTTCATATGTTCGAATATAACCTTAGAAAAATTATACTTCAAGTTCAGGCAAAGAGCAGTCATCATGCACATATAGTAGTCTAAAATCTCCTCGTACCCTCATTTCCGATGTCCAAACAATGTACAATCACTGGCACCATAAACTTAAACGGTCTCGAGAATCCCGTCTTCAAATATGCAACCCTATTCACATCGTTCTGGTAACCCATCTGTAACATCTGGCAAAAATTTTCATTAATGTAATCATGATTATCCTTTCTAATATCACTTTATTAATAAAATCTCTCTTTATCAAAGTTTATTATCTTGCAAAGTCAACAAAAAGTCCAAATTTTGGCACGAAACAAGAAAAACGTGCAAATACCTCGGGCAACGAATCAGAAAGTAAATAAATCATTAGATTGATTAAACAATCTCAAAAATTCAAAATATATATGAAAACATGTGAGACAACATAAAAGTATAATTTAGAAAGACTCAAATCATGAAAATTGGAAAATAAGCAAGCACGAGTCAATACAGGACCCAGAAAGGACCCCACATAAACTATTTTCAAGGAAATGGTTTTTGTTGTCCATACTGTCAGGAATTTGATTTCGTTCAAAGTCTGACAAATATTATTAAAAACGGAATTCAAATTGGATATTTAAAACCCGAAATACGTTAAACGAATAACCTAATATCACCTAGTTATTGATTAAAACCCTTCAAATACCCCCCCACCCCTAAGCCGGCCCACCCCACCCCCTTGGACAACTCACCATCACACTTGTACCACTCTCCTTCTTCCAAATCCTCCCCTAATCATTATTTTCTAGAAACAATACACTTGTTAATCACCTAAACACTCCATCATATCACTCTAAACCACCAACTCACCACTCTAATCCACCAACTCACCACTCTACTCCCTCTTCCTCTTCTCCTTTAAAACTCACGGCCCAAACACCCTCTAACCATCCAAATCAAATTCAAAAATCAACACACACATACACATAATCAATAACATGGAGGTTTAAGTCAATACAAGGAAAGGATTAACCTATTAAGGAGCCAATAGGAAGGATTAAAGCTAGGAAAACACACACTACTACCATTCACCATTTTCAATCTCAAGAACCATGTAAGTATCATGTTAAGATTGATTGAGTGTTGATTATGAATATACAAGATTTGATATACTTGAGTTTGATTGGAAGATTGATAATGTGTGTGGTGTATGTATATGTGTGTGTGCCGTGGATATATGTATATATATGTATGAGGGAATCAAAACTCCATACATATGCATACATATATCCTAAAGACCCTATATTGATTATTAGATTGAATATGGGCTACTAATAATCTCTTAAACTTTTGGTGAATTTGAAAGAGTTTTATTTTAGGGTTTATTGTTAGAATGAAGTTTGGATTATTTGTTGTTTATAAACTTGTTAATATGGGTTTATATTGTTGAAAAGTGTTGTTAAAGATGAATAAAACAAGAATGTGTTCATAATTGTGAAAATTGGGGATTTTTGGTATTAAGTTAATAGATTTTGAACACATTTTTGGATCAAAAGATGTTGTAGGACAACTTAAATATAAGTAAAATAGGCTGCATGTTAGAAATAATAGATAGAACTTGAAAATTGTTGAAGTTACTAAATAAAGAAACTCTAATCTAAGAAAAGATAAAAATTGGATTTTGAAATAAAAACTTATAATCAATAGGTGATTAGTAACAACTTAAAATAGGATGTATAATTTGAAACTTGGATTAGTTAACTCACTGTTTAAATAAACAACAACTTTCTAAAGATAGAAAATTTGTTAAATGGTTGATTAAAAGAATAAAATGGAATAGATTATTTAGGATGTATGAAACCCTAACAACTTAAATGAATGAATTAAATCTAGAATTACAACTAATCAAAGTGGAAGAATTATATTAATTAGAATTACAAACATTAAAAGTTACTAAAATAAGAAACTTTGTTAAAACAACACTTATAAAACTTATAAAATCCATGATACTTTGAATTGAAAGATTGATTAAAATGATGGAAATGACATAAAAGTGACTAGATACAAAGTAATAGAATCATCTAGAAGCTAAAACATGATAATTTTTGAAAAGACAAAGACTTGGATCATGAAACATAAGATTCTTCTATAATAGAATAGAAACATTTTCTTAAAAGTAATATTTTGGAATCATTAGAAGCTTAGAAAAGAGGTTAAAGATCTGGATTTTTAAATATATTTAATGATATTTGTATATATAAAAATAACAAGCTTAGCTAGTAACATTGTTAAGGTAATCTAAAATATGAACTAGGAACCGAAAAACTCGATTAAGGTATCTTATGAACATATAGTCAAAACTGAAATTTATGGTAAATTATATGTTATTATATGTGTGTTTAGTTCATAGTATGATTGGTGTAGACTTGTGTAATTTATTTGACTTGTTGGTAACTTAAACGGTCAAAAAATCGGCTTTTTAAACAAAACCGACACAACTATCAGGGATTGTTTTAGAACAACTCCTAAAGTGGTAAAAAACTCATGTATAAAATAAGTTAATACATGAGAAAAGGGCAAGCTGATAAAAATTAGTCCTAAACGATTCGTGTCGAGAAAACCGACACGAAAACGTTAAAAAGTTGCTATTTTCAGAAAATATTAACAAAAATGAAAATAATTTATTCTCAAAAGTTAACTTGTAAAATTTGATTAATATATATGTAACAAGTATTTTCCATAATTTGTAAGTTACATTTTAAACGAAAAACCGAAACAATGCATTTTAAGCATAAAACAGACAAAACCGACAAGTTTTGTGAAAAATAGAAGATTAATATTTTCTTAAAAATTTCCAGCAATTGAAACTTAAAATATTTTAATATATTTTAAAATTTTTATTAATTAATTTAATTAATTAAATAATAGTTAACGAAAAACCGAACTATGTGTTTATGTGTTTATGTGAATACCAGAGTAAGACTTATAAAATATAAAGGAGTTTTGTATAAAAACTAAAATTAAGTTTTTATTAACAAAACGTGTTCTAATATAGGACACAGGATTTTTGGAAAACGAAAAGCTACAAAACCGTGAGTTTCTCTATCGAACCCCCCTTGATTTTTAACTGGAATTGTTTTCAAATCGATATTTAATTATGTTTTGGGGAAAAGCATATTCTTTATTACATATTGATTTCGTTGATGTTTTATAAAGGCATTTTATTTTACAAATTGGTGTATAATGTGGGATGAGTCTAGTTGGCTAAATAACTGTTAACCGAATTAGTAAGGGCACAAAAATATGGGTAGATCTATCGGGGTGACGCCCCCCACTTCCAATCGCGTTAGGTTAAAAGTGGGTATATTTTGAGTATGGTAAGTTTCGAGTTATCAACTATGATAGTCATACGTAATGTTGTATTCTTAGCTAGTCCACAATAGCTCAATTTGTTTAAGAAATGAAATGCTTATTGTTTTTAGTGATGTAATGAAGGTAGATCATTACACACGGTTGGTGTTATAATGGAAGTAAGCCATTATACATGGAAATTTTGGATATAATTTGGGGTGTAGTGACGATTACACACGGATTGATATCAGATTTAATCATTATATGGATGTTGTTTTCGATTCATATATATATATATATATATATATATATATATAGGGTAAGGATCCTAAGAGAACCCTTTGCAAATTGAGAACTTTGAGAACCATTTTGGACCATTAAAAACACCTTTAAAATAATTATTTAAAAAACTCATAAAACAAAAAAGAACAAAAATTTTAAAAAAGTAAAAAAACCAAAATTCTTATATTTCATTCTGGTTTCATTAAAAAAATTAAAAAAATTAAAAAGATTAAAAAAAATTAAAAAAAAGTCGTATTATACACATATGTATAATTTTATTTAATCTTTAGTTACGTAATATACACATATGTACAGTATCATTTATCTTAAATTATACACATGTGTATAAAAAACATGTAAATGTACATATATGCATATATTATACATATGTGTATATAATTTAGCTAAACCGAGTTTTTTTATTTTTTTTATGAAACCGGGATGTTAAAATAAGAATTTTGGTTTTTTTACTTTTTTCATTTTTGTGTTTTTTTTATTTTATGAATTTTTTTATTTTTGGTTTTTTATGGTCCAAAATGGTTCTCAAAGTTCTCAATTTCAAAAAGGTTCTCTCATGATCATAATCCTATATATATATATATATATATATATATATATATATAAGGACTATTTTGTTATAAAGAGAATCTCACCACCACATTGTGTTGATCGAAATTTTAATATGCTTTTCAGGTATGTAAAGATTTGGAGGTTGCATGGAAAGGAGGGCGTGTAGTGTTTGGAACAAAATAATGTAAATCGTGCAATAGCACGTTAAAGAAAACTCTAATATTGTAAAACAGTTTCTTTAATAAAAAGTGATGACGCTTTTATTATTAATTATCTATTGTTATTGGCTATCGGCATCTGTCGTAACCCGAATAACTTAAGTTATGTTGGGACTTATATTTTAGACCGACGCATCGAATTTATATGTGGGTGAAAAATATATTATTTGGTCTCAACCAATGGTGGATGGATTGAAGACCAAGTTAGGCTAGACTAGTATAAAAAGATATTTTTATTCATTTGTCTAGCATGAGTGTTTTAATTGTGTATGTGTGAGATCTAGGGTTTTTATCCCTTTGAGAGAGTCTCCACCTCCAGGATGAGCTCTCCTGGTGGCGGCTAAGATATTTCTTAATCGATTGTTTGTATGAGTGTTTCATCTTAATAAGAATCATTCGGCTAATATTTCATACTACCATTTCTATCTTGTTTGTGTTTTGATTGCAATTGTTCATCCTAATATTGATTGTTAATCAAATCAGGCTCTGTAACGATTCCGGCGAAATCAGGTATACCCTAACCGGTATATACTATTTATGTGTTATTTAATAATGAATATGTGAACTATAATGTGTTTATAAGAGTATGTATGATTCACAGTACGGATTATACTCGATTATACAGTTAATCGTATTGGAAATACGATTAACCGATTAACGGTTATTGAAGGCCGAATGAATCGAGGATTACATTATAGACGAGATATATGATATTTAGTAATGTTTACGAAGTATTAAAGCTTCGGGATAAGTGAATTAAAGCACAGAAAAGAATTTCGATTTAATGGTACGCCGGTACGTTAAACGAAACCTTTAATACCAAACCGAGCAAGAGACGATCGATCAAGCCGAAAAAGATGTGTAATTATTAATAATATGATGTTTTAAGTCAATGAAAGTCATGGTTTAAGTTTTTGAAGTTTTTAAATCGGTTTTATATAAATTTCATTTTTAAGCCGAAAAACGACCGTTTTAACCTCGTTTTAAGCCGAATTAAACGTTTAACCGAAAAACGAACTGAACCAGATTATCCAAAACATTATCCGGATTTCCAATATCCGAATATGTGGCTAGAAATGGAGAGGTGGGTCCCACCCCACCCCCCATGAATTCCGATCGGACCCCATAGCCCCATTCCATTCATTTCATTTTTTTTACAAGGCATTCCAACATTATCCACCAATTCTCTCAAGATCAAGAACCAAAAACCGAGATTTTTTGCAAGAACAACAAGGTAAAGATCGAGTTATATTCGTGTTCATCATCCTTTCTTGAGTTTTCTTGCAAGAAAAGGAGGTTTCCAAGTGAAAAAGGGTGAAAAACCGAGATGGAACCGATTCTTGCATGATCAAGTGATGTATACGGGTTATACAAGGGATCTTGGTCCAAGAAAGGAGTTAAACGAACCAAAAATGAATTTTTACGGTTAAATCTTTGTTTTTATATCATAACCGAAACCATGAAAGAAATGGCTTGATTGTGGGTGTAACTTGCTTGGTGTGGTGTTATTGTGCTTGTAGGTGTTGTATCTAGTTGTTAGCAAAGGCTAGAAAGCGAGATTCTTGCGATTTGAAGCTAGAAACACAAGGTAGTTCGGTTTTTGTATGGTTTATGAATTTTGGACAGATTGTGATACGTGTAGAGTTAGGTCATGAAATTTTACATAGGTGTTAGATATATGAAAATATGAGTTCTGTGAAATTTTGATAATTTTTGGACAAAGGATGAATATTTGGTGAATTTAATGCTCGGTTTTGGCCAAAAATGGTGAAAAATAGTTAAATATCATGAAAAATTCTGGAAAATTGCAGATAAGTTTTTTATAATATGTATAAGTCACAAACAAAATTTTAGGTCCGTTGGAGAAGTCTAAGTAGGCTTTCCGGTTAAACGAGTTCTAGGGTTTTCTAGCTCGGTTTTAGTGAAAATGGCATTTAATAAGGGATTTTGGTTCTGGAAAAATTACAGGGGACTATGGAGATGGCAGGGGTCATCCAGGAAAAATTTGGGATTTTTCTAAGATCGTTTGGTATTTACGACATATTTAGTGTTTAAATGGTGTTTAAAAATAGATAAATAAATTCTAAATATAAAAATTAATTCTGGAATATTTTTATAAAATTCCCCACTGTCAAAAAGTGATTTGTGCAAAATTTCAAGATCCGGGATTAAATGGATAATTATTGGTGCAAAAATAAACTTTTAAAGCTTAAAACGCGTAAACCGGTAAAGTTCGCATAAGCGAGCTGACTGGTGTATAAAAACCCTAAAAATGAACTATTTTCATATAATTGAGTTAAATAAGTAAAAATGAATCATCCGAAAATAATTCGAATGATTTGAGTAATTTTTACCCGATTTAACAGTTTCCGGTGCATTAAAGACGGAAACGGGTCCCGTGGCCAATCGGGGCGTCTAAACCGAGCTCTAAATTCATGGCTTTAATTAAATTGTCGGTCAACCACTATTTTCGGGTCGTGTGTGACCAAACTCATTTTTGAAACGTAAAAACAGATAACCGTGCTAGGCACGCAAAACAAACTATTAGTAATTTTGACTGTTGAACTCTAAACGATATCACAATCTGAGTCATGAGAAGTGTTTCTGGGTTAACATTGCTCCCGGAGCGGTTACAGTACTGGGTTAACAGTGTCCCCAGATGTACCGGTTAACACGGTTAAAGTTATGTTAATAGTGATTGTATAGTAACGAACTTAGGGAATCGTATTACAGATCCAGACTATTAGCTGGTGTACTGTGATACCTAATTGCCTACGATAAGATGAGTTTCACGAGCCCCTTTTTCTGAATTGTTTTCAAATATTTTCCCGGGGCGGAAAGCATGTTACTATTGAAATGATTAAATACATACTGAACGCATGGATTTGCGTGTATTTATAAATATTTGATTGTACGGGAATCCTATGGAATGGGTACATTACTGGGTTAACTGTGTCACCAGATGTCTTTGGAAGTGTTACTGGGTTAACTGTGTCCCCAGATGTCTTTGGAAGTGTTTCTGGGTTAACGTTGCCCCCAGAATGAGTACAGTACTGGGTTAACAGTGTCCCCATATAATATTATATTATGATATGGATTTATCATGGTTTATTCAAATTGTGAAACTCACCAACTATTCGTAGTTGACCCGTTTTCTTTACATGCTTTCTAGGTACTCCCAAACTGGAATAAGTGCTACATGCTTGATGATGCGTGCTTTTGTGGAAGCTTAGTGATCATGTTGTATTAATATGTTAATGTACTATTGGTAAAACTTATGTGCTGTCGCCTAGACGATAACTAAACTCGGAACAATGTAATATGATGTGAATTAATGTAGTGGTGTTTTCTTTATAAGCAATGCTGTTGATATCAGACGTGTCTGTTGCATCCCGTTTACGTTTCCACTGCGGTTTCGGGGTGTTACAGAACTTGGTATCAGAGCCATTGGTTATAAGAAATTAGGATGTCTTTAAAAGATACCTAAAATATAACCAGTAGCTCATGTATTATAGGATCTGAATATCAACTAATAATTTGTAGTGACGAGATCTGGACGAACTTGGATGGACAAGTGAGTTATTATGGTCCGGAACATAATAACAGACTTGTCCGCACGAGGGAATTCATGGGAGTTCACGGGGAACATTAATAGGTAAAATCGGCAACATATGTGTAAGTATATGATAATATTTTTATGTGACAAGGTTGTATAAGTGTGTGAATATTAATTTAATTATGATTTACATTATGGAAGGAACTATATGTTTGCTAACTTGTGTATAGGTAAGGATGTCGAGATCCCAAAGTCTGTCAGTGGAGGAGGACCCGGTGGAGACCAGTTCCGGGGACTCTAGGAGCTTACGCTTAGCATCCAGCACTGAGCCTAGTGAGACTAGCCGTAGGAGTGCTAGCCTGTCCCTCTATACTAGGGTTGCCAGATCCCCCACCCCACACGCACCACAGGTCACCCCTACCCTTCCCAGACCCGGTCCCCGCCTCACGGCGCGGATCAGTGCCCCTTATGTCCCACCTACCTTTACCCCACCCAGACCCACTTACCATAGGGGCGAGTCCTCCCGCCCACAGCCTGAGCCTGTGCCTCCACCCGTGTGGGGTACCTCTAGGCTGGAGAGGGATGAGCGTCCCTCCACCGAGGCTGCATGGCTCCGAGTGCTCACCGAGCAGATGAATGAGCACACCACCACCTTGACGGTGGGTATCCAGAGAAGGAATCACTTGGCGGACTGCATACTGGACAGCCAGTATGCGATCGCTCAGCTAAGGAGGGAGGACGCGTACTCCCAGTGGTTGATTGACCGGATGGAAACACGGATCCGGGGTTTGATGGCAGTGTTAGCGGTGATGGTGGCAGTGTTGGTATGGTTGGTATACCACCATGTTTAGATCATGTTAGGGTAGTAGTCAGGGTCCGCTTTTTGATACTCTGTGTAAGCAGTTAGTGGCGATGCTAACATAGAGTGAATCTTGGGTAGTTATAGTACATCCACTAGCCCATAGGGGGTCTTTTTTGTTGGGATACCATTGTAGATACTTTTGATGTATCATTCAAGCACTGACCCATAGCGGGTTATGTCGAAATGATGCCGATGTAGGGCTGATGTATGAAAACTTAATCTATGGGTTGATATTTATGTAATGTGTACGGATGTCTATGTAAAACGTACTAATGTTTATTAATGAATGGAATATGTGTTGTGTATTGAGTTTGGAATTTGTATTAATTATATGTATTTTCTTAATGTTGTGTAGAATGGCACCAAAACGGTCAGCTCAAATGTCAGAAGTGGATGTGAGTCGTCTGATTGCTCGACAGTTAGAGGCGGCGATACCGGATATAGTATCGCGCATTGCCGCCAGTATTAACAATACGACCAATCCGGACCCTGCGAGCAATCAAACGACCACCAATAATGTTGGGGAACAAAATGTTAATCCTCCACCGAACGGTAACCCGATTCCGAGTAATGACGCACCGCCTAGGGTGGTCGTTACAGACAGTAATGGCCCTATACCCAATGTAGAAACGAACCGCACTGAACCGACTCCTGCAACAAGGGGATGTTCAATTAAAGATTTTATGTTGTGCAAGCCCCTAGATTTTAGCGGGTCTGAGGGACCCAATGGGTTGGTTAAGTGGATTGAGAAAATAGAGTCGGTTGTGAACATCAGCAACTGCCCTGAGGATTACGTTGTTAAGTATGCTACCTGCACGTTCACGGATCATGCCTTGACATGGTGGAACACAATAGTGAAAACTCGCGGTCAGGCAGCGACAAACCGCATGACCTGGGCAGAGCTCAAGGCCCTTGTACTGGAGCATTTCTGCCCGAAAAACGAACTGCAGAAATTAGAAAACGAATTGTGGAACCTGGAGATGCAGGGGGCAGACCACTTGGGTTATACGAACCGATTCAATGAGTTGTCGCAACTGGTGCCATGGTTGGTCACCCCAGAGTCAAAGAGGGTGGAGCGTTATATATGGGGACTAACTCCAGTAGTAAGGAGTATAGTCAACGCTGGGGGACACCAGACGTTTGAGGGTGCGGTGACGCAAGCTGGTATCGTCACATACGATTTCGTGAGGAGTGGGTCACTGAAGGTGGCAGGAGAGTCCGCTGGGGGAAAGCGAGGTACGTATGACAATAGGATCCAGGAGAAGCAACAAAATAAACGTGCTCGGCCCGCTGCCCAGAACTACGCCGTGACTAGTTCAGGCGGAAGGCATGAACCGCAGACAAGGACGTTTCCTAGGTGTGGAAAATGCGGTTACCAGCATGGTGGCGAGTGCAGGGGGTAGTGTGCCATCGGTGTGGCAGGGATGGGCACTACGCACCGAGATGTAAGACAAACCTGAACAATCTGAACCGACAACCGCAACCTATCCATGCGCAGCCAGTTAGGACCCAACCAGCCCGACAACAATACCCACAAGGGAACCAAATGATGACCACCAGCCGTGCTTGCTTTGAATGCGGCAGCACAGATCACTTCAAGAGATACTGTCCGAAACTGAACCAGGGAGGAATTGGGAGGCAAACCGTGGGTCAGGCATCGTCGTCCAATCCGGCGAGAGGCCGAGCATTCGTGATGGGGGCGAACGAAGCACGCCAGGACCCCAGCGTAGTGACAGGTACATTCCTCGTCTCTGATCATTACGCTTCTGTATTATTTGATACAGGCGCCGATAGAAGTTTTGTCTCTGTTAATTTCCTATCGATAGCGAACCTTCCAATTAGTGAAACCATAGAACCTTATACCGTAGAAGTCGCTAATGGTAAAACCATGATAGTTAATCAGATAGTTCGGAATTGCCCTTTTATTCTGAACGATCAAACTTTCCTGATTGACTTATTACCGGTAGAATTAGGTAGTTTTGATGTGATAGTGGGAATGGATTGGTTGGCACGTAACAAAGTAGAAATAAACTGTGAAAAGAAAATCGTCAAGATCCGGGTGTCGGATGACGAAGAGGTGTTAGTGCAAGGAGAGAAGTCGGGCGCAATGATACCATTTATATCCCACCTCAAGGTGTTAAAATATATACGCCAGGGATGCGTGGCGTATCTAGCAATCTTGACGGCCACAGATTCTGATGAGAAACGGGTGGATGATATCCCGGTGGTACGCGAGTTTCCACAAGTTTTCCCAGAAGAGCTTCCTGGATTACCGCCAACCCGACAGGTCGAATTCAGAATCGATTTATTACCTCAAGCTGGCCCTGTTGCTAAAGCGCCCTACCGACTTGCACCGTCCGAGATGCAAGAATTATCCAATCAGTTGCAAGAATTGTTGGATAAAGGATTTATACGTCCTAGTTATTCCCCGTGGGGTGCACCTGTATTATTCGTGAAAAAGAAGGACGGGAGCCTTAGAATGTGCATTGATTACAGGGAGTTGAACAAGTTAACAATCAAAAATAGGTACCCTCTTCCCCGAATTGATGATCTGTTTGACCAGCTGCAAGGTGCGAGCTATTTCTCAAAGATCGACCTTAGATCGGGATACCATCAGGTTAGGATTCAGGAAGAAGATATCCCAAAAACCGCATTCCGGACTCGCTACGGCCATTACGAGTTCTTAGTTATGCCTTTCGGGCTAACAAATGCGCCGGCGGTGTTCATGGACCTCATGAATCGAGTCTGTAAACCTTATCTCGACAAATTCGTCATCGTGTTTATTGACGATATTTTGATTACTCGAAAAGTAAAGAGGAGCACGAGCAACACTTAAGAATAATTTTAGAGCTTCTGAATCAGGAGAAGTTGTATGCAAATTCTCCAAGTGTAACTTCTGGTTACAAGAAGTGCAATTCCTCGGTCACGTTGTAAACCATCAAGGAATACACGTTGATCCGAGTAAGATTGAAGCAATTAAGAATTGGCAAGCGCCTAAATCGCCAAAGGAAATCCGCCAATTCTTAGGCTTAGCTGGATATTATCGTCGATTCATAGAGAACTTTTCCAGCATCGCCCAACCTCTAACTCTCCTGACTCAAAAGGATCGAAAATATGAATGGGGAGAAGAGCAGGAGACGGCGTTTCAAACGTTAAAGCAAAAATTGTGCCAAGCGCCGATTTTAAGTCTCCCCGATGGAGACGATGGTTTTGTCGCGTATTGTGACGCATCGCGTAGAGGGTTAGGATGCGTGTTGATGCAGAATAATAAGGTTATTGCCTATGCTTCC
Source organism: Bidens hawaiensis (assembly GCF_021521415.1). NCBI lineage: Eukaryota > Viridiplantae > Streptophyta > Magnoliopsida > Asterales > Asteraceae > Bidens > Bidens hawaiensis. The sequence continues at coordinate 82,701 of NW_027497617.1, forward strand.
CGACAGTTAAAAGTACATGAGAAGAATTACACTACTCACGACTTAGAACTGGGAGCGGTTATATTCGCACTTAAAATCTGGAGACATTATCTCTACGGTACGAAGTGCACCATCTTCACCGATCATAAAAGTTTGCAGCACATATTCGATCAGAAAGAACTGAATATGAGGCAACGAAGATGGGTCGAGTTGTTAAGCGATTATGACTGTGACATCCGTTATCACCCCGGCAAGGCTAATGTCGTACCCGATGCTTTGAGTAGGAAAGATCGGGTTAAGCCATTGCGAGTGCGAGCACTGGGGATGATAGTCCAGTCGAACCTTTCTGACTTGATTCGAGTCGCTCAACGTGAGGCGTTGAAAGAGGATCAATTGGAAAAGGAGGGTCTTTACGGCAATGAGAAGAATTTCGAACAGCGCGTGGACGAAATTCTCTATTTCAAAAGTCGGATTTGGATCCTGTCCCTCCATGATCTTCGTGAATTAATCATGGACGAAGCACATAGATCAAAATATTCCATACATCCGGGATCGGATAAGATGTACAAGGATGTGAAGGAGTTCTACTGGTGGCCGGGTATGAAAAAGGATATCGCAACGTATGTCGGTATATGTACGACTTGTGCGAGAGTTAAGGCGGAGCACCAAAAACCCTCAGGAATGTTACAACAACCGGAAATTCCCGAATGGAAGTGGGAGCAAATCACGATGGATTTTGTGACACATCTTCCTAAAACGTCCCGAGGACATGATGCAATTTGGGTAATCGTGGATCGATTAACCAAATCGGCACATTTTATCCCGATTAGGAATAATTATAACACTGAGAGACTTGCGCAAATTTATATAAATGAAATTGTGTCTCGTCATGGGATACCCATCTCAATCATCTCCGATCGGGATAGCCATTTCACCTCCAATCTTTGGCAAGCTGTGCAAGAAGCGCTGGGAACGCGTATTGATCTAAGCACAGCTTACCACCCTCAGACCGATGGTCAGTCTGAGAGGACTATCCAAACCCTGGAGGATTTGCTTCGTGCATGCGTACTGGATTTTAAAGGAAATTGGGATCAACATCTCCCAATCGTTGAATTTTCCTATAATAACAGTTACCATAGCAGTATAAAGGCAGCGCCTTACGAAGCATTGTATGGTCGGAAGTGCCGATCACCACTCTGCTGGACTGAAGTGGGCGACACTCAGGTTATTATATCAGACCTGGTCCAGGAAACGACCAGCAAAATCCTTGAAATTAGGAACAATCTGAAGGCCGCGCGGGATCGGCAGAAGAGTTATGCCGATACCCGTAGAAAACTGTTGTCATTTGAGAAAGGTGATAAAGTGTATTTGAAAGTATCACCTTGGAAGGGTGTAGTCAGATTTGGAAAGGCGGGGAAGTTAGCCCCGAGATATATTGGACCCTTCAATATTACTGCAAAAATCGGTCCCGTAGCGTACCGATTAGAACTACCCGATGAACTGAGTGCAGTTCACAACGTGTTTCACGTATCGAACTTGAAAAGATGTCTGGTGGATGAGACATCGGTGTTACCTTTAGAGGGTGTCCAAATAAATGATACACTCAATTTCGTAGAGGAACCCGTAGAAATAGTAGACGGAAAAATCAAGCAACTTAGACACAACAAGATTTCGTTGGTCAAAGTTAGATGGAATTCGCAACGAGGCCCAGAATATACATGGGAGCGAAAGGACGAATTCCGGAATAAATACCCCTATCTATTTCCTCAAAAGGAAGTAGTCGTCGCGTAAAATTTCGAGGACGAAATTTCTTTTACGGGGGGAGAATGTAACGATTCCGGCGAAATCAGGTATACCCTAACCGGTATATACTATTTATGTGTTATTTAATAATGAATATGTGAACTATAATGTGTTTATAAGAGTATGTATGATTCACAGTACGGATTATACTCGATTATACAGTTAATCGTATTGGAAATACGATTAACCGATTAACGGTTATTGAAGGCCGAATGAATCGAGGATTACATTATAGACGAGATATATGATATTTAGTAATGTTTACGAAGTATTAAAGCTTCGGGATAAGTGAATTAAAGCACAGAAAAGAATTTCGATTTAATGGTACGCCGGTACGTTAAACGAAACCTTTAATACCAAACCGAGCAAGAGACGATCGATCAAGCCGAAAAAGATGTGTAATTATTAATAATATGATGTTTTAAGTCAATGAAAGTCATGGTTTAAGTTTTTGAAGTTTTTAAATCGGTTTTATATAAATTTCATTTTTAAGCCGAAAAACGACCGTTTTAACCTCGTTTTAAGCCGAATTAAACGTTTAACCGAAAAACGAACTGAACCAGATTATCCAAAACATTATCCGGATTTCCAATATCCGAATATGTGGCTAGAAATGGAGAGGTGGGTCCCACCCCACCCCCCATGAATTCCGATCGGACCCCATAGCCCCATTCCATTCATTTCATTTTTTTTACAAGGCATTCCAACATTATCCACCAATTCTCTCAAGATCAAGAACCAAAAACCGAGATTTTTAGCAAGAACAACGAGGTAAAGATCGAGTTATATTCGTGTTCATCATCCTTTCTTGAGTTTTCTTGCAAGAAAAGGAGGTTTCCAAGTGAAAAAGGGTGAAAACCCGAGATGGAACCGATTCTTGCATGATCAAGTGATGCATACGGGTTATACAAGGGATCTTGGTCCAAGAAAGGAGTTAAACGAACCAAAAACGAATTTTTACGGTTAAATCTTTGTTTTTATATCATAACCGAAACCATGAAAGAAATGGCTTGATTGTGGGTGTAACTTGCTTGGTGTGGTGTTATTGTGCTTGTAGGTGTTGTATCTAGTTGTTAGCAAAGGCTAGAAAGCGAGTTTCTTGCGATTTGAAGCTAGAAACACAAGGTAGTTTGGTTTTTGTATGGTTTATGAATTTTGGACAGATTGTGATACGTGTAGAGTTAGGTCATGAAATTTTACATAGGTGTTAGATATATGAAAATATGAGTTCTGTGAAATTTTGGTAATTTTTGGACAAAGGATTAATATTTGGTGAATTTAATGCTCGGTTTTGGCCAAAAATGGTGAAAAATAGTTAAATATCATGAAAAATTCTGGAAAATTGCAGATAAGTTTTTATAACATGTATAAGTCACACACAAAATTTTAGGTCCGTTGGAGAAGTCTAAGTAGGCTTTCCGGTTAAACGAGTTCTAGGGTTTTCTAGCTCGGTTTTAGTGAAAATGGCATTTAATAAGGGATTTTGGTTCTGGAAAAATTACAGGGGACTATGGAGATGGCAGGGGTCATCCAGGAAAAATTTGGGATTTTTCTAAGATCGTTTGGTATTTACGACATATTTAGTGTTTAAATGGTGTTTAAAAATAGATAAATAAATTCTAAATATAAAAATTAATTCTGGAAATATTTTTATAAAATTCCCCACTGTCAAAAAGTGATTTTTGCAAAATTTCAAGATCCGGGATTAAATGGATAATTATTGGTGCAAAAATAAACTTTTAAAGCTTAAAACGCGTAAACCGGTAAAGTTCGCATAAGCGAGCTGACTGGTGTATAAAAACCCTAAAAATGAACTATTTTCATATAATTGAGTTAAATAAGTAAAAATGAATCATCCGAAAATAATTCGAATGATTTGAGTAATTTTTACCCGATTTAACAGTTTCCGGTGCATTAAAGACGGAAACGGGTCCCGTGGCCAATCGGGGCGTCTAAACCGAACTCTAAATTCATGGCTTTAATTAAATTGTCGGTCAACCACTATTTTCGGGTCGTGTGTGACCAAACTCATTTTTGAAACGTAAAAACAGATAACCGTGCTAGGCACGCAAAACAAACTATTAGTAATTTTGACTGTTGAACTCTAAACGATATCACAATCTGAGTCCTGAGAAGTGTTTCTGGGTTAACATTGCTCCCGGAGCGGTTACAGTACTGGGTTAACAGTGTCCCCAGATGTACCGGTTAACACGGTTAAAGTTATGTTAATAGTGATTGTATAGTAACGAACTTAGGGAATCGTATTACAGATCCGGACTATTAGCTGGTGTACTGTGATACCTAATTGCCTACGATAAGGTGAGTTTCACGAGCCCCTTTTTCTGAATTGTTTTCAAATATTTTCCCGGGGCGGAAAGCATGTTACTATTGAAATGATTAAATACATACTGAACGCATGGATTTGCGTGTATTTATAAATATTTGATTGTACGGGAATCGTATGGAATGGGTACATTACTGGGTTAACTGTGTCCCCAGATGTCTTTGGAAGTGTTACTGGGTTAACTGTGTCCCCAGATGTCTTTGGAAGTGTTTCTGGGTTAACGTTGCCCCCAGAATGAGTACAGCACTGGGTTAACAGTGTCCCCAGATAATATTATATTATGATATGGATTTATCATGGTTTATTCAAATTGTGAAACTTACCAACTATTCGTAGTTGACCCGTTTTCTTTACATGCTTTCTAGGTACTCCCAAACTGGAATAAGTGCTACATGCTTGATGATGCGTGCTTTTGTGGAAGCTTAGTGATCATGTTGTATTAATATGTTAATGTACTATTGGTAAAACTTATGTGCTGTCGCCTAGACGATAACTAAACTCGGAACAATGTAATATGATGTGAATTAATGTAGTGGTGTTTTCTTTATAAGCAATGCTGTTGATATCAGACGTGTCTGTTGCATCCCGTTTACGTTTCCGCTGTGGTTTCGGGGTGTTACAGGCTCTCTCCCAATACACCTCATCCGTCCAACTATTATCTTTCAAGAGTGAATACGAGTGAGATTCGATCCTAACCCTAGAACCGAGCTCCACACACTGTTTAGTACCGATTATTCACTCTTCCGCACAGGGGCTCGGTTCTGTCAATTGGTATCAGAGCGGGGTTACCGAATCGTTCAGACTATCCGCTGAACTCATTCATTTCGCTCTTGAATCCACCATGGACGTTAAACGATGATGTTCGTTGAAATTATTTTTGGGGGTTTTGAAATTATTTGATGATTCGGAGAAAAATTTATGGATTGATGTTTGGGTTGATGACTCATTCGGAGATCCAACATCAATTTCATGTTTATTTTGTCAGAATGGTCCAGATATGATGTAATAGTGTTATTTGGCTCGTTTTGGAGCAACACTGTTCATTTGACGATTTCCAGATCTGAAAAGGTTGATTATGATATGAAGTTAGGTTTCTATGATTTCGAGATAGCGTGGATATTGCTACAACGATTAATTTCAGATTAGGATTCTTGTTTCCAGATCTGAAAAATTAGGGTTTATGTGTGCTCGTTGTTGTTTATGTTATTTGTGCTGCTCGAACTGTACATGATTTGGTAGATAAACATGGCCACTGGTACAAACTGGTATGGAGAATGTACAAGTCGAAAATGAACATGTACTAGAGGCAATATCATTACGGTTGTTGCAGCAGATGCAAAGTGAATATTCAAGCAGGTTCTGCAAGGGCAAATCAGTAACTGATTATGCAGAAATGAAGTTTTGGTGTCTCGAGTGTACTATGATCATATAAGACTGAACTCGAGTATGGAAAATGACTAAGTGTTGTTTCGAGCACAGGAGGTGTTTTGCCCAAGCACATCTTTGTTTGGCTCAAGTACAGGTTATTTCGAGCACATCTTATATCGAGCACATCAAATTCGAGCACACTTTGTGAAACCTAAAGCATATCCTTTGTCTTCTCAAGAAATCTATCTTCTTTAAGTCTCGAGCACACTTTGTTATTTATTCGAGCAGACTCTTGCATACTTTGTTTTGTCTTGAACATTTATGCTTGTGAAGAGAAAACTCAAGTTTGTGTCGAGCACACCCTTGCTCCCGAGCATACTTTTGCTTCCGAGCATGTTTGGTGGAAAATGAAAAAGCACTAAGTAATCCGAGCACACTTTTGTTTCCGAGCACTAAGTAATCCGAGCATACTTTTGCTTCCGGGTACACTTTGTGCTAGTTGAAAATTGAAAAATCACAAGTGTTTTGCTTTCCGGGTACACTTTGTGCTAGGAAAGTTCTTCCGAGTACACTTTGTGATAGGAAAGTTCTTCCGAGTATGCTTTGTGCTAGGAAAGTTTTCCCAAGCACACTTTGTGTTACGAAAGTGATCCCAAGCACACTGTGTGCTAGGAAACAGAGTTTGTGAAACATTTCAAAGTTTTGAAGAAACTTTTGAGATTTTTGGTGCCATTGACCGTTTGACCAAGATGTTCTCTACGGAAGATATATACCAGGGGTATTTTGGTAATTTTTCTCCAATCATCAACAAGCTTATGGAATTCAAACCTCATCAATTTTAACGACTTCATCAAAAGCTTTACAAGAACAAGTGTTGACCAAGCTTAAGGATTTAATCACTTTTAGTGTCAACCAACTTTTGAATATGTTTATCTGAGATTTTTACAATCTTGATGAGGATGATCAAGATTGTTTCTCCCACACTTGATTTGAAGACACGTTTATTAAATACAATTGCAACGAAATTGGGGGAGTAAAAATCTTTGAATTTCATTGCAAATGGCAAGCCTCAAATCAAGTAAAAGACTCACGTTCAAGAAAAGTTGATCAAGATCAATAATCCAATGTTTTTCAAAGATGTTTCATCGTTTATAAGTTTTCAGATTTCCTAGTACGGATGAGAAGATAGAGTCATCTCGAGCAACAATGCTGAAAGGATGATCAGTAGAGTTTAACCTCCTATGAAATAGTCACCTGAACAGTCAAGAACGGGTTATGGTTGACTTGAATGCTATCTTGATTCAGGGAATGGTTTGAAGATGATTTACAAGGGAAGAGACAAATTTGAAGAATTGAAGATTATTTGATGATCACATTGAGTTTATTTCTTTTTGTGATGACCTTGTTACTTGAAGTTGATCTTTGAAGTTCAAAGCCTCATTCATATGCCCATACAACTATATCCAAAAGTGGTATAAGAGTGATAATTCGAAATGAAAAATGGGAGAAGCTTAATGTGAGGGGGAGAATTTCAACGAAAAACAACGAGTTATGAAGTGATCATGGAAGAAATTCGATGGCATCGGTCTAAGGGGGAGATTGTTGGGACTTGTATTTTAGACCGACGCATCGAATTTATATGTGGGTGAAAAATATATTATTTGGTCTCAACCAATGGTGGATGGCTTGAAGACCAAGTTAGGCTAGACTAGTATAAATAGATACTTTTATTCATTTGTCTAGCATGAGTGTTTGTATTGTGTATGTGTGATATCTAGGGTTTTATCCCTTTGAGAGAGTCTCCACCTCCAGGATGAGCTCTCCTGGTGGCGGCTGAGATATTTCTTAATCGATTGTATGTATGTATGTATGTATGTATGAGTGTTTCATCTTAATGAGAATCATTCGGCTAATATTTCATACTACCATTTCTATCTTGTTTGTGTTTTGATTGCAATTGTTCATCCTATTATTGATTGTTAATTAAATCAGGCTCTCTCCCAATACACCTCATCCGTCCAACTATTATCTTTCAAGAGTGAATACGAGTGAGATTCGATCCTAACCCTAGACCCGAGCTCCACACACTGTTTAGTACCGATTATTCACGCTTCCGCACCGGGGCTCGGTTCTGTCAAGTTAAGTCTTCCGCTTTGTTAAGTTAAGATTTTCGGGGTGTGACAGAAGTTGATATCAGAGCCAATAGTTATAGAGAATTAGAAAATAAAAGGTTTTCTAAACTATAACCGTATGTTCAAACACACGATCCTTTCCCGCCTCTCGAAACGAAAAGGTAACAATATATATATATATATAATTGATTTTTTCTAACTTGAATTGATATGTTCTTTACATTTGACTTCCGCAATAGTGATTGTGACTGATACCATCTCCAACGACGATAGCACCCCGTTATCACCAGTCGAGTTTCAATCGGTGATTGCATCCGAACCTACTGGTTCTACTTCGGGAACCACACCCCTCAAGGTGTATTCCCAAAAGAGGACTCGAGCCATCCGCGACGCACCGGCCCCGTTACTGCTATTCCACTAGCCGTGATCCCGCCTCCACCACCGCCTCCCTCACCGGATCCTGTGGTCGAGGAAGGACCCTCCGATCACGAGATGCTTATGATTCTTCTTGGCAATTTCTTGGCTTATGAGAATATTGTTCATAATATGGTGAACTGCGTCCTTGCCATAGAACACAAGCAAGGCACCAATGATAAATCGCACAATGCTCTGTGCCAGTTTGTGTAAGACATGAAGAATCATGGATTGCTTACAGAGGCCAGAGTGGGAGAACTTGAGATGAAGAATGGCATGATGGAGCCATGTTTGTGTTACTTGATGAGCATTGACTAGGCCTAGCTCACAAGTAGTATGTTTGTTTTGGATAATATGTTATCGTAACTTAACTTTGAACTTGTAGTCTTTTGTATGGTTGTGGTGAACTTGGTAGGAACTAAAAACTATGGTGGGATGATTAAGGTGTAAGTATGTACATCTAATTTTGGTATCATTATTATAAAATCCCACCCTTTGATGATTATATATAATTGTGTTATAAATCATCATCAACATCATCGTACTCAGTATATCCCAGCAATAGCAAAGCTATGGTAGGGTCTGAGGAGGGTAAGATGTAGACAGCCTTACCTCTACCCCTTAGGAATTGATAGGCTGCTTCCGGTGTTATAAATGATGCTACTTAATTCCTTTAAAGTTTAGAAAATATTACTTTTTCCAAAACTAACAAAATTATATTCATTTTTTAAAAAGAACATGGCGCCCAAACAAGACGAGCAACTAATAATCAAGCGTCCGGATTACCTTCCTCTCAAGATGAGTTAGCTCAACTAATCGCTCAACATGTAAATACGGCACTCGAGCAGCATGAGGCTAACCACAACGCAATCCAAAACCCCCGAAATACAAGTAATAATCTAAACGGAGGAACACCTGGAACCAAAAATCTAAAAGAAAACCCCTCGGGTGGTACGGTACGCGGGTGCTCATACAAAACATTCCAAGGTTGCGAACCGAAAGAATTTACCGGTGTCGAATGACCTTTGGAAATTATCCGATGGATCGAGAAGATGGAATCTGTAATGAAAATCAGTGATTGCACTCCTCTCGAACGGATAAAATACGGAGTATGTTCATTCCGTGATGTGGCACTCGAGCGGTGGAACTCCATAATTCAAAATCTTGGAGAAGATTCCGCTTACCGTCTAACTCGGGAAGAACAGAAAGAAATGTTGTTAAAAGAATACTGTCCCCGAAACGAACTTCAGAAGATCGAATATGACTTCTGGCAGTTGAAGATGGAAATGTGATGACATCGGAGGATATACTTCTCGATTCAACGCATTGGCACGACTGGTACCCCGACTGGTTATGCCTGAATATGCAAGAATCGAGAGGTACATCAGGTGATTAGCTCCCGAGATTCGAGGAATGGTCACCTCCTCTAAACCAACCACCATCCAATCAGCCCGAGAGCTGGCAAAATCTTTAACTGATAATGCAGTTCGTATGGGAACTCTGAAAGATTCCAGAAAGAAAGCTGCCACCACAGAACCCAAACGAAAGACAACTACCGAGAATCAGAAACCCGGAGAACTTAAACGGAAGTGGAATGGTAACTCAGGTGGACAGTTCAAGAGAAACCAATAGCAGGAAGAATGTTTGAAGCAAACGCAAGAGGACCAGGAGGAAGCTCAGGACAAGGATCCACTTGTAATAGGTGTGGAAGAATTCATTTTGGTGAATGCTGGAAGTGTAACCGATGCAACCGCTTCGGTCACGTGGCTCGTGATTGTTATGCGAAGATAGCAACATCCACGGGAAGCCGAACTTCCGGATGTTTCGAGTGCGGTGTCATCGGACATTTCAGAAATGAGTGCCCCAAACTCAAAATTCAAAATGCTAGGGGCAAAGCATTTGAGATGAACGCGAAGAAGGCCCGAAAGGACTCATCCGTAGTCACCGGTACGTTTGTCGTTAATAATCACTATGCTTATGTACTATTCGACACCGGAGAAATCCTAAGCTTTGTTTTTAATCAATTCAAATCCCTTCTCGGTATCAAACCTAGTAAGTTAGATAATAGCTACTCAGTTGAATTAGCTAACGAAAAACTAATCGAGACCAGTGAAGTGGTTCGAAATTGCAACATTCTTTTAGAAAACCATAGGTTCCCAATCGATCTTCTACCCGTAGAATTAGGCAGTTTTGATATTGTAGTAGGAATGGACTGGTTATCCAAAAATGGAGCTGAGATCATATGTTCCGAAAAGCTATTTCGTTTACCTACCTCAACTGGTCAATGTCTGAACCTTCAAGGAGATCAGAGTAACACAGAGTTAACACTCTCTAGTATCACAAAAACCCGCAAAATGCTAAGGAAAGGATGTCCGACTTTTCTTGTCAATGTGGTCGACACAAAAGCAAAAGAACTTAAAATAGACAATATCCTTGTAGTCGGGGATTTTCCAGAAGTTTTTCCTGAAGATTTGCCTAAATTACCTCCTCAGCGTCAAGTCGAATTTAGAATCGATCTAGTTCAGGATGCCGCTCCAATAGCTCGATCTCCGTATAGTTTGGCACCATCGGAAATGCAGGAGTTATCTAACCAACTTCAGGAATTGCTGGACAAAGGATTTATAAGACCAAGTTTCTCACCTTGGGGAGCTCCAGTCTTATTTGTGAAAAAGAAGGACGGTTCTTTCCGAATGTGTATCGATTACAGAGAACTGAACAAACTTACCATTAAGAATCGGTACCCACTACCGAGGATTGATGATTTGTTCGATCAGTTGCAAGGATCAAGTTATTACTCAAAGATCGATCTGTGATCAGGGCATCAACAGTTACATGTTGCAGAAGAAGATGTTCCTAAAACCGCTTTCAGAATTCGCTATGGCCCTTATGAATTTCTGGTCAAGCCATTTGGAATAATGAATGCACCCGCTGTATTCATGGACCTTATGAACAGAGTTTATAAGCCATACTTGGACAAATTCGTGATAGTATTCATCGATGACATACTTATCTACTCACGAACCAAGAAAGAACATGAGCAACACTTGAAGTTGATTTTAGAATTGCTAAAAGAAGAAAAGCTATATGCCAAATTTTTCAAGTGCGATTTCTGGCTTCGAGAAGTCCACTTTTTAGGACATGTAATCAATGAGAATTGTATCCTAGTTGATCGAACAAAAGTTGAAGAAATTAAGAATTGGGAGACACCAAGGTCACCCACTGAAGTGCGACAATTTTTGGGATTAGCTGGTTATTACCGTAGATTCATTGAGAACTTTTCTATTATTGCTCAACCCTTAACCCAATTGACTCAGAAAGACAAGAAATATGAGTGGACCGAAAAGCAAGAAGAAGCTTTCCAACTGCTTAAACAAAAGTTGTGTAGTTCACCAATCTTGTCCCTTCCAGAAGGAACGGATGGATTCATAGTATATTGTGATGCATCACGATTAGGCCTTGGATGCGTGCTTATGCAAAAAGAAAAAGTGATAGCCTATGCATCATGACAACTCAAAGTGCACGAGATATACTATACAACTCATGATTTGGAATTAGGAGCAGTTGTTTTTGCACTCAAGATTTGGAGACACTATCTCTATGGAACCAGGTGCACAATCTTCACCGATCACAAAAGCCTCTAGCACATATTTGATCAGAAAGATCTGAATATGAGGCAACGAAGGTGGGTAGAACTACTCAATGACTACGACTGTGACATTCGCTACCACCCAGGTAAAGAAAATGTCGTAGCTGATACCTTGAGTAGGAAGGAAAGAGAAAAACCACTTCGTGTCTGTGCATTAGGATTAACGATTCAAACAAGCTTTACCACTCGAATCCGAGATGCACTAAAAAAAGCTTTGAAACCTCGGAACATAAAAACCGAGAAATTACGAGGGCTTAAGTGTGAATTCATAACGAAGTCTGATGGTACATTGTACTTGATCGATCGAGTTTGGGTACCACATTATGGAAATTTAAGGAATCTAGTATTGGATGAAGCTCATAAATCCAATTACTCAATTCACCCAGGAGCAACTAAGATGTATAAAGATCTCCAAGAATTCTATTGGTGGCCAAACATGTAAGGAGATATAGCGGTTTATGTCAGTAAGTGTCTGACATGCTCAAAAGTAAAAGCTGAACACCAGAAACCATTAGGACTGTTACAGTAGCATGAGATTCCCCAATGGAAATGGTAGAACATTACAATGGATTTTGTAACAAATTACCAACTACCACCAATAACCACGACTCTAATTGGGTTATTGTAGACAAATTAACAAAATCATCTCATTTCATTCCCATTCGCGAGAAAGATAGCCTAGAGAAGTTAACTCGATTATATCTGAATGAGATTATGGCTGAACATGGCGTACCTGTTTCCATCATCTCCGACAGAGACGGTCGTTTCATCTCCCGATTTTGGAAATCTCTGCAAGAATCTTTAGGCACACGCTTAGACATGAGCATCACTTATCATCCCCAGACCGATGGACAAAGCGAGAGAACCATCCAAACCTTGGAAGATATGTTACAAGCCTGCGTTCTCGATTTTGGCAAAATCTGGGATACCCATTTACCGCTAGCTGAATTTTCCTACAATAACAGCTACCACTCCAGTATTAAGGTTGCACCATTTGAAGCCTTGTATGGGAGAAAATTCCGATCCCCTCTTTGTTGGGCTGAAGTTGGAGAGAAACAACTGACAGGACCTAAAATTGTTCAGGAGACCACCGACAGGGTCTTCCAGATCAAAGACAGGTTTAAGGCTACAGCAGACCGACAAAAGAGCTATGCTGACAATCGTAGAAAGCCGTTGGAATTCCAAGTGGGAGATCAAGTTCTGTTGAAAGTCTTACCCTGGAAAGGAGTGATCAGATTCGGGAAGAAAGTAAAACTGAGTCATAGATACGTGGGACCATTCAAGATCATTGATCGAATTGGTCCAGTAGCTTATCGACTTGAGTTACCTTCAGAATTGAACGAAATACATGACGTGTTCCATGTATCAAACTTGAAGAAATGCCTATCTGACGAACCACTGATTGTTCCCATTGAGGATATCCGGGTTGATAACAAACTTCGATTTGTCGAGGAGCCTGTAGAAGTCATGGACAAGAAAATACAAAAGCTCAGACGAAATCGAATCAAACTGGTCAAAGTTGGTTGGAACTCAATATTAGGTCCCGAGTTCACCTGGGAACGACAAGACCAGATGAAACGAAAATATCCCCATATGTTTCAAGTAGAGTCAGAAGCCAGTGACACTTCCTAAATTTCGGGATGAAATTTCTTAAAGAAAGGGAGAATGTAACATATGGCAAAAATTTTCATTAATGTAATCATGATTAATGTAATATCACTTTATTAATAAAATCTCCCTTTATTAAAGTTTATTATCTTGCAAAGTCAACAAAAAGTCCAAATTTCGGCACGAACCAAGAAAAACGTGCAAATATTCGGGCAGCGAACCAGAAAGTAAATAAATCATTAGATTGATTAAAAAATCTCAAAAATTCAAAATATATATGAAAACATGTGAGACAACATAAAAATATAATTTAGAAAGACTCAAATCACGGAAATTGGAAAATAAGCAAACACGAGTCAGTACAAGACCCAGAATGGACCCCAAATAAACTATTTTCAAGAAAATGGTTTTTATGGTCCATACTATCAGGAATTTGATTTCGTTCAAAGTCTGACAAAAATTATTAAAAACGTAATTCGTTTGGATATTTAAAACATGAAATACGTTAAACGAATAACCGAAAATCACCTAGTTATCGATTCAAACCCTTCAAATACCCCCCCACCCCTAGGACAACTCACCATCACACTTGTACCACTCTCCTTCTTCCAAATTCTCCCCTAATCATTATTTTCTAGAAACAATACACTTGTTAATCAACTAAACACTCCACCATATGACTCTAAACCACCAACTCACCATTCTAATCCACCAACTCACCACTCTACTCCCTCTTCCTCTTCTCCTTTAAAACTCACGGCCCAAACACCCTCTAACCATCCAAATCAAATTCATAAATCAACACACACATACACATAATCAATAACATGGAGGTTTAAGTCAAGACAAGGAAAGGATTAAGCCAATTAGGAGCCAATAGGAAGGATTAAAGCTAGGAAAACACACACTACAACCATTCACCATTTTCAAGCTCAAGAACCAAGTAAGTATCATGTTAAGATTGATTGAGTGTTGATTATGAATATAGAAGATTTGATATACTTGAGTTTGATTGGAAGATTGATAATGTGTGTAGTGTATGTATATGTGTGTATGGCATGGATATATGTATATATATGTATGAGGGAATCAAAACTCCATACACATGCATACATATATCATAAAGACCCTAAATTGATTATTAGATTGAATATGGGGTACTAATAATCTCTTAAACTTTTGGTTAATTTGAAAGAGTTTGATTTTTGGGTTTATTTTTAGAATGAAGTTTGGATTAATTGTTGTTTATAAACTTATTTATATGGGTTTAGATTGTTGAAAAGTGTTGTTAAAGATGAATAAAACAAGAAATTGTTGATAATTGTGAAAATTGGGGATTTTTGGTATTAAGTTAATTAATATATTTTGAACACATTTTTGGATCAAAAGATGTTGTAGGACAACTTAAATATAAGTAAGATAGGTTGCATGTTAGAAATAATAGATAGAACTTGAAATTGTTGAAGTTACTAAATAAAGAAACTTTAATATAAGAAAAAATAAAAATTGGATTTTGATATAAAAACTTATAATCAATAGGTGATTTGTAACAACTTAAAATAGGATGTATAATTTGAAACTTGGATTAGTTAACTCATTGTTTAAATAAACAACAACTTTCTAAAGATAGAAACTTTGTTAAATGGTTGATTAAAAGAATAAAATAGAATAGATTATTTAGGATGTATGAAACCCTAACAACTTAAATTAATATATTAAATCTAGAATAACAACTAATTAAAGTGAAAGAATTAGATTAATTAGAATTAGAAACATTAAAAGTTACTAAAATTAGAAACTTTCTTAAAACAACACATAGAAAACTTATAAAATCCATGATCATTTGATTTGAAAGATTGATTAAAATGATGTAAATGACATAAAAGTGACTAGATACAAAGGAATAGAATCATCTAAAAGCTTAAACATGATAATTGTTGAAAAGACAGAGACTTGGATCATGAAACATAAGATTCTTCTCAAATAGATTAGAAACCTTTTCTTAAAAGTAATATTTTGGAATCATTAGAAGCTTAGAAAAGAGGTTCAAGATATGTATTTTTAAAGATATTTAATAATAATTGTATATATAAAAATAACAAGCTTAACTAGTAACATTGTTAAGGTAATCTAAAATACGAACTACGAACCGAAAAACTCGATTAAGGTATCTTATGAACATATATAGTCAAAACTGAAATTTATGGTAAATTATATGTTCTTATATGTGTGTTTAGTTCATAGGATGATTGGTATAGACTTGTGTAATTTATTTGACTTGTCGGTAACTTAAACGGTCGTAAAATAAGCTTTTTAAATAAAACCGACACAACTATTAGGGACTGTTTTAGAACAGCCCCTAAAGTGGTAAAACACTCAAGTATAACATAATTTAATACATGAGAAAAATAAAAGATGATAAAAGTTAGTCCTAAACAGTTCGTGTCGCGAAAACTGACACGAAAACGTTAAAAAGTTGCTATTTTAATAAAATATTAACAAAAATGAAAATAAAATATTCTCACAAGTTAACTTGTAAAAGTTTATTAATATATATGTAACAAGTATTTTCCATAATTTGTAAGTTACATTTTAAACGAAAAACCGAAACAATGCATTTTAAGCATAAAACCGACAAAACTTATAAAACCGACAAGTTTTGTGAAAAATAGAAGATTAATATTTTCTTAAAAATTTCCAGCAACTAAAACTTAAAATATTTTAATATATTTTAAATTTTTTATTAATTAATTAAATAGTAGTTAACGAATAACCGAACTATGTGTACTTGCTTATGTGTTTATGTGAATACTAGAGTAAGACTTATAAAATATAAAGGAGTTTTGAATAAAAACTAAAATTAAGTTTTTATTAACAAAACGTGCTCTAATATAGGACACAAGATTTTTGGAAAACGAAAAGCTACAAAACCGTGAGTTTCTCTATCGAATCCCCCTCGATTTTTAACTGGAATTGTTTTCAAATCGATATTTAATTGTGTTTTGGGGAAAAGCATATTATTTATTACATATTGATTTCGTTGATGTTTTATAAAGGCATTTTATTTTACAAATTGGTGTATAATGCGGGATGAGTCTAGTTGGCTAAATAACAGTTAACCGAATTATTAAGGGCACATAAATATGGGTAGATCTATCGGGGTGACACCCCCCACTTCCAATCGCGTTGGGTTAAAAGTGGGTATATTTTGAGTATGGTATGTTTTGAGTTATCAACTATGATAGTCATACGTAATGTTGTATTCTTAGCTAGTCTACAACAGCTCAATTTGTTTAAAAAATGAAATGCCTATTGTTTTTTGTGATGTAATGACGGTAGATCATTACACACGGTTGGTGTTATAATGGAAGTAAGCCATTATACATGGAAATTTTGGATATAATTCGGGGTGTAGTGACGATTACACACGAATTGATATCGGATTTAATCATTATATGGATGTTGTTTTCGATTCATATATATATATATATATATATATATATATAAGGACTATTTTGTTATAAAGAGAAAATCTCCCACACATTGTGTTGATCTATATTTTAATTTGCTTTTTAGGTAAATGAAGATTTCGAGGTGGCATGGAAAGGAGGGCGTGTGGTGTTTGGAACAAAATAATGTAAATCGTGCAATAGCACGTGTAAGAAAACTCTGATATTGTAAAACAATTTCTTTAATAAAATGCGAAGATGCTTTTATTATTAATTATCTATTGTTATTGGCTATCGGCATCTGTCATAACCCGAATGACTTAAGTTAAGTCTTCCGCTGTGTTAAGTTAAGATTTTCGGGGTGTGACACCATTCTCTGTAAGCATCCATTGACCATCCTTTCGTCTAGAGCAATAGGATCAGTCGACTCATCGAGTATCCCTAAAACATCACGAAGCACTTTCTCAGACACTATATTCTCCTTCTTTTGAACTACGAACTTGTTACATTCCTCTTCAAGCTTAGTATTCTTCCAAAATTCCTCCACGATCTCTTTAATGACAACTTTGTTAGCTGTAATCGCCTTTAGAATTCTTGAACGTTGAAAGAACGGAAAAATAGGCCTGAATGGTTCCATCTTATCATTTGCTCCGTCAAAAACTGCACAAATGTTATGATTAACATCATACTCTTTCACCATCTGCACACACAAACAAACAATCAACTTGTTAGAAATTTTTATAGAAGTTTTAACAATTTTAAACATTTATAGGTATCTGGTTCATATAATTCAAATCAACACGTATAAGTCTTGTAAGCGTGTAAGTCTGTTCAACGTGTAAGTCTATTTTAGTTATCAACGTATATGTTTAAGTCAACGTGTAAGTATTGGATGTGTAAGTTTATAGACGTGTAAGTCTGTCTATGTCTCAACGAGTAAGCCACATACGTATAAGGTGAACAACGTGTAAGTATTTAAAACGTGTAAGTGATTTAAATCTATAAGTATTAGAACTTATACGCCGTATAAGTCAATGAGACTTATACGCCGTATAAGTGTCTAAACACTTATGTGTTCAGAAACCAAAAAAAACTAGGTCAAATTCAATTTGGACAACATCGACAACAATTATCAACCAAACATGAACACAAAGATTCGATTATTCATTGACGTTGTTTTATAACCAAAAACCATATGAATTGAGTCCAATAATAAGTCCAATTTTGAATTTTATGACCTGCACTTTTAATTGACTATAAACCAAAACAAATCCAACAGATGAAACATGATGTGTAAATCCATATACTTATGCGCCCGTATAAGTATTGGACTTATACGCTTATACGCCATATAGGTAGAATACTTATACGTTGAATATTTCAAACAACATTTAAATCCGACAAATTTCACACTTTCGAGCTCAATCAAGTCCAAATTAATGACCTTGATGAATTCACCTGAAATTTAAACCCAATTTTGAAAATCTTTGCCAAAAACAACAACTCGATTCAGATTCTCAGATATCCGAACCCGATTAACCATTCACCAAAATCGAAAATAATATAGAAATGTAAAATATTTTTGGTTTATAAATGACAGTTGTAATCAAAACAAAAATTTTCAAAATAAAACTATTACAAACACTAATATATGAACATAAAAAAACAAATTTTTGTGAGTTGAGCACGGAATCATATTGGTCGATATGTTCTTCCATCACATTTTTATATTTCGGCTTTATTATGTTTTATGTTAAGTCGGTCTTGGGTATTGTTTTCCACTTAAACTCTTAAACAAAAGATTCCGAGATATCAGTGATACGATTAAGTTTTTCAATTAAGCACATAATATCATAACATGATTAGATTATAATCTTGATTCAGGCTTAATTTGATTTTTACCATGTCACCCCAACTTGACTAAAACCTTAGAACCAGTAGATCAAAACATTTTTAAAATTTTTATTTAGCAATCATAGCAACAATTTTCCACAACAAGGCATACCCCCGTTATCAAGCAATACCCTAAGTTTCCACTACCATGGATGAGTATGCACGATTTCATATGTCGGCTTGCAGACATTGTATCCCTTGGGGTCCGTTTCTTATTGGTAATAAGACGCACGCATGGGAGGAACAATGTATGACTAACAACGTGTTTTGATCAAGTAAGTAGTGTAAGTTGTACAAAGTACAAAGCGATCAATTTTAATGACTTTTCTGGATTCGCTCATTTGAGCATACTTTTAAATATTCACCGAAATGAATACCCCAGATGATAAAACGCTTAAAAACCCAATGGTTCCAGAAACCTAAAGCATCCTATCAATACAGGATTTAAGGCCATAAACCATACACCGTTGAAGTATAGATTATATATTAGACGCTTAAACACTTTTATTAACACTTTATTTTTGTGATCTACTGAAACATAAGGCTTGAGTATGACAGACTATTACATTTCTGCCTTCATTATCAAGACTTTTGCTAGAATTATAACTCATCTTTCAATTTCTCTAGTTATGTTTAGATCACTTATTCCCTACCAATGCACCGAACATTAAGCAATACACTTTTATACTTAGTATTTCCGGTACTTGGAACAAGATGATCAATGTACTATCATATTCCTTTTATGCTTCAAAACTCATTTTGAGAAGCATTTTTTTATTGTTTTTGAATTTTTCATGCTTTTTAAATGTTTTTGGATTTTATACTTTTTCAAATGTTTTTGTATTTTAAACTTTTCAATTGTTTTTAGATTTTAAGATTTTTTAAATGTTTTTATATTTTCCCAAACCATTTCTCCCCCTAAATTCAAAACAATTTAAAGAAAGAATATTTACAAAGAAATATAACCTCGATGAATGGTTATTCAAGGTCGGAATCGATAACCTCGGGATCACTCACTTTTCCACCTTCCAAACTTTTAATACCATTAAGCCCCCAACAAATACGAAAATCTATTTCTATCAGAATCTTTAGTAAAGATCTGCTTTTTGTTTGTCAGTGTGAATTTTGTCTATGGTTATCAACTTCTTTTCGTAGCAATCACGAATGAAGTGATACAAAAATAGGAGAATTAAGAAATTTCAAACCGTAATCGCGCAGCTGTTATTATATCCATAAAACCTGAGAACAACAACTGGATGTAGCCACATACTCAGCTTCACATGTAGAGAGCGATACATTCGTCTGCTTCTTACACTGCCATGGCACCAACCTGCAATCAAAAAATTGACAACCGGTGGTGGTAGACTTAGTATTCATCTTGCAGCTTCCATAATCCGTGTAGGTTCCCAGCCGGATCTACACGGAATATCTCGTTCTACGTAGGTGCGGAATCCCTACATAAGACGATATGAGCGTAGAAGACGATACACGTTAAACACAGTCAAACACACGTTACAATACTCAAAAGACACGTTGTATTGCAACTAATAACACGTGATATCAATCACCGATTACACAAAACTGAATAATATTGTTCAAAACCTAGCCGCAGCTAAACATATATAACTTACGACAACTTCGCCTAACATGTTTAGGCAAAGTTGTCACTAACTTCGCTTGTTCCACAAGTTCGCCCATATCAGGCGAACTTGTGAGACAACTTCGCTTAATTCTAAATACAAAACATACTAACTCGATTACAGACACTAAATACTGAACTACTGACATCATGTACCAACAGACTCCCCCTTGGCAGTAGCTTCATATCTCTATCTTCAAACACGTGTCTTGTAATCTCAAAAATCTTGTGTCTTCCATCTTCAAGCATGAACGCCTTCTCGTACACAAACTGAAACTACTCTTTGATATTTCTTTGCTTCTTTTTTCCAAGCAGGAATGTAAAATATCTTTTTCTCGTTCAGCACCTGCAGATCAGCTTGAGACAAATTCACTAAATGCATAGGATCATATACTCTCATCAGCTCTTGTTCATCTTCATCCTCCATTACTGCTTCAGCTGTTTCACAATCAACGTACCACCATTTCAGATCTTTGAGCACAACCTTGGGCATTTGTTTCATCGGCACTTCTTTTAGACACCGGATCGGCTTATACTTCACTATCATCCAAGGCTTGCCATTTGCTCTCATTCCTCTGTCTTTGTCTTCAACGAGCTTTCCTTTCTGTGGTTTCAACAGCTCGAACTTTTTCTCCTTTATGCTTTCCTTCCAGACTATCTTCCCAATGATCCTAGCCATGTTATCATCACTCCTGTTTATCAATCCCAACCTGGCTAAGTCCTTCACTTCACACTCAGGCAACGTATTCAACGATCTCAACAACCTCTTGAAATACTGAACCTCATCATACCTTTTAATCACAAAAAGCCTCAACTGCTCCTCATATAACCAGCATATAATCCCCTTTCTTGATTCAGCATAACCCCTGATGTTGTAACTTTTCTTGAACATAGTAGGGACCGCCGGTTTCTTAGTTTTTACGAACCACTGAGCGTAGCCTTCTTTCCATCTTGGCTGCTCCTCCCATTCTGTCTCATCACATCCCGTATCTTGACCCAAATCTGACTTTTCAACCTCTGGAATTTCATGCTCAACATTCTCCTCCACAATCTCTCCCTCTTCGACTTCACTATCAATCACGATCTCAGCCCCTATCTTCTCTATCTCCTCCAACGGTAACACATCCTCATCACCTATAACATCATCTAACACCTCCTCAGCATCCACAACCACCACATTATCACCCCCTGAACCGCCAGCTGCACTCGTTGACTCCCCCTGAGATGTGGAAGTCCCAAGAGCTTGTTCAGTTCTTGGCAACTCTCCACCTGCATCTTTCGATGCATTGGGATCATCGTCTCGATCGTTGCTCTTTTTTGTCCTCAGCTCGTCACCCTTACAGCTTGTCTCCCCCTGAGATGCCAAGAACTGTTTCAAGGCATCAATTATTTTACCATGCTCGATCAGGAGGGACGACTGAATCTGATTCTCCGCAACGAGGCGCTGAATAGCATGAGTCTGGATAAGATTTACTCTTGATTGTTCTGCCACGACCCTTTAAAGTGCTGCTATTCTTTCCGAGTCGGATAAGGTTGCATCGAAATCAAACCTCAGATGTGATATGTCTTGAGCGTACGGAGGAGGGATTCCCAATGTAACCGGCACCTCAGAAACAGGTGGAAACGTAACCGCAGGTGGTATCGTAACCGACAACCCTGCAGTAGCAACAACTGTCGACTCAACAAATCTTGCTACGACCTCCGTTGGAGTAAGAGTTGGAGGTGGCAAGGACACAATCTCCGGAGTCGAGAGCTGGAATGTAGTGGGTGGGATGCCGAACGAAGATGATGTAGTCACCACGGGAACATCCGTGGCGCTTGGCCCTGTAACTGGCAATGGTGTAGAGACTATAGTCATACCAGACAGTGCGGGTGGAGTGAAACGAACCACCCTTGAGCTCTCACCAGCTCCCGAACCTGCACCTGCCCTTTCCCTTCTCGATCTACGGACCAACTGATGTAAATCTTCCTCAAAGTCCGAATCACTGTCATCATTGTCTCTCTTCCTCTTCCCATGAATCCTTTCTTGTGTAACTAAAATCCGTCTAGCTTCAGCCACATCATCATCTGAAGAATCAGAATCAGCCTCCGTCGTAGATGCCATAGCAACATCCACACTAGTAACCCGTGCACCCGAGACTTGCACCTCTTCCTCAGGATCAACACGTTCCATATCGAAGAAACCTTGACCGCCAAAAGCAGCTTCAAGGTCTACAGTTTCCTCCGGTGCCACAACAGGAGCAGCAGGTAAAGCTTGTTGTACCTCAGGTGGTGGTTGAGGTGCTCTAGCCTGTTGTGGTACCGGATCCTGAAACTCGTCCCCACGAGCTGGGACATACTCTGGGTTGATCAAGTACCCAAATAATGGAGTATGTCGAGGACGGAGCTCAGGTTTACTCCTCGCACTTGATGATCTGCACTGGGCGAAGATTCTCTTGCTTACACTCTCCACAAATCTAATTGGGCGGCGCTGAGGTAACGTGGGAGCAACGTGATTCAAGATCATTTGAAGGAATCTTGGATACATCAGAAATCTCTCACCCGCCACCGCTCGTCTTTGACGGTCTATCTCGTAGAACACCATCTGACTAAAGCTATAACGCTTATTGTAGGTCAGTGATGTCATTGCCGACTGCATGGTCGCACCCATTCCATCTGTACCAGCCTTTCTCTTTGACATACACACGATCATCACGTGCATAAGAAATCGCCATTGGTCTAACAAGAATCCCTTTCGTCTTTGAGTATCTCCCAATGGACCAGAATATCCCATTCTCAGAAAAGCACCATCTCTGAATGGAGCCACGAAGTCTGTAGGATCGTCTCTCGTTTCATCCCCAAACTGCAAAGCCACCCTGATCTGCTCAGATGAGAACTGCACTATCTGATTGTTAACCGTTGCACGCATAACCGGGGGCTCGACTCGACAGTCATATTCCACTGTCTGCCAGAAATCTTCTATGTTTGGCAAAGAGATAGGCAGTGTTGTAGTAATAGCGTGGAAGATACGCGAGCGGATAAGAAACGTGATGATCTCGCGGAAATCATCAACACCGCTCGCATCCGGGTCTAAGGTTATGTACATGTTATGCCCCGGGAAAAACTGCCGATTGTTCTCTCCTCCTTCGTCACCACCTGCACCACCTGCTCCAGCTACAGCTGCCATTTCTGCAACAAAAACAGTCTAAGTTAGAGAATCGTCGAGTCAAATCACAAGTTCGCCTGTTACCATGAGCGAAGTTATGATTTATTCTGTATAGGCGAAGTTAGGGGTGGGGCGAAGTTGGTAATAACTTCGCCTTAACTTGAACTTCGCCTGATAAATGTTAAATAAAAAGGGCCAGGCGAAGTTAATGATAACTTCGCCTAACCACAACTTCGCCTCATATACCGTTAAATAATTAAATATCAGGCGAAGTTACACCTTAGGCGAAGTTAAGAATAACTTCGCCTAAACTGTAACTTCGCCTGAATATGAATCGGCAACAGTTTAGACGTTCAAACGAAGTGATTTTGGTCAATTTGGAGATTGCGGACTCTTAAACACATGATATTATGGAGATCTAGACGATCAATATGATTACGACCACGTGAAAATAAGTTTGAAAAGCGGGTGTTGAGGTTTCGATTAAACGGGGTCACAAGTCGGGTCGAAACGACCTTTGATTAACGCCATTGTCAGTGATTATACTATATGATGACACTACACACCTTTAAATCGGATTAGAAACTGAGAAAAACAACAAGATGTGATTCGAGATATAACTTCGCCTAAAGTCAACTTCGCCTAAAAGTCAACTTCGCCTAAAAGTCAACTTCGCCCCTCCTTAACTTCGCCTGTCCATAACTTCGCCTAAACCCTAAAATTTAAGCGACAACTTCGCCTGAACCCCATAACTTCGCCTGCGGCGGCTGTTCGGCCAAAAACGCATCAGAAACGTGCCAGAAACACCAAAACGCAGATCTCGAACCATAGCATAAGAGCCTAAGGCTCCGATCAAGAACCAAGTAACCAGGTATAAAATCATAAAACGACATAAGTAGAATAAATTTTTTGAAATAAAGTACACGGGATCAAATTTCAGTCTCGATAGGGACTACCTTGTTTTAGAAAAGATCCGAACAGGAATCATACTAATTAGGTGACTGTCACATTGATCCATGTTCAGTTGTATTATGACATAAAGAAACAGGTTGTAAGCAGGTAACTAACTTAAAATGGTTTTCATCGCTTCTGTGATACGGGTTAGGTTCAATTAAGCTCAAAATATAAATGGGCAACACCTCAGAGATTATGGTGTCTCCTATCTATTCTCAAAGCGTATTTGGCTTTCCCCAAGTCACCCCGAGTTGACCTCGACCCGTAGTGTCTGATTAAATAGTAAGTACTCTTCGATCTTAGACTCTTCTTCCCGTTCTCTTTCTTGCATCTTGATTGAGAAGTATTAACATTATAAGCTCTAGAATGACTCAGTAACCCATAATAATTTTTTTTACACAGTTTCAGAATCGTAAACAACTGCAAGTCCCGAATCTGGATCACTGCAGTTTCTTGACACGCTATCTTCACGGGAATCAGAACACTCACGGGCTCGTGTATGACTGGGTAATTGCTTTTCTGCCTATCATTCGGAAAGATATATGTGGAGACATGCACAACTCTTAAGGAGTTTCCACGTAAAATCGAGGAGATTTAGTTAGTATCACTTCTACTTTTTCGCACCATAAAAAGCTACCATGACATACAATGACTGTTCTAAAGTCTTTTAGGCCTAATAACTTCACTAGTTAAGCACACAGAATCAGTTTGTCTATCACTTTCCAAGGTTGGATCAATTTTCTTTTAAACATAGTAAAGAAACTTTTTACGAAGTAGTAGACTTGAAAAATTATTTCATCTCCCAAAAAAAAATTTTAACTTCTATCGCCCCGATCAAGTCGAAGTTTTCAGGTAAACGGCTATCCTGAAGATCCAATGGATCAGCTGGACGGACCACATACGAGTATGTGTCCTTCTAACTAAGTATGAACGACTAATTTTCAGCGAAAGAATAAAAACACATCATAAACCGCCCCAGTCACTTTCAGTCATCTGGTTAATGGCTATCCTCATACTCTACAGGTAGAAATGAGGACCAAACATATCCGAAGAGATGTCCTTCAAACTGAAGCAACCGACATAATTCTAAGCGATAGTGACGTTTTTTTTAAAACGAAAAACACGGTTACTCGGGATTGATCATCCCATTTAGCTCAACAAGGTTTTGAAAATGAGTTTTGTCAAACGCTTTAGTAAACAAATCAGCGAAATTATCTAACGAATCAACCTTTTCGAGCACAATCAATTTCTTCTCAGCACAATCCCGTATAAAATGATGACGGATATCAATATGTTTAGTTTTGCTATGCTTTACGGGATTGTTAGTTACTGAGATAGCAGCAGTGTTATCTATGCAAATAGGAGTATGCGTGAAATTCAGACCGTAATCGCGCAATTGCTGTTGTATCCAAAGAACCTGGGAGCAGCAGTTCGATGCTGCCATGTATTCTGCTTCACAGGTAGAAATGGCGACTGAGGTCTGCTTCTTGCACTGCCATGACACTAATCTGCCTCCAAGAAACTGATATCCACCTGTTGTTGACTTCCGATTCTGATTGCATTTGACAAAAGACATGATTCTTCTGTTGCCATCTCAGTCGACCTCATGTCCATAACATATGTATTCTTTTCCTTTGGAGCCTTCATTACTATCCATTCCTCTGGTATCTTGAAACCAGGATACAGTACGATCGCTTCATTTTGGTAAAGTGCACAGTGTAATCTTTGTCACAGATCTGAGATACACTCAGCAGATTATGCTTCAGCTCTTCAACGAAATTCACCTTTTCTAACTTCATTTTACCATTAGTCACCGTCCCAATTCCAGTAATTCTTCCACCACTCTCTCCAGCAAAACTTACTCTACCTCCCTGAACAGGTTTCCATTCGTGTAACAAATTCTTGTTACCCGTCATGTGCCGGAAACAGCCGCTATCCACAACCCATAGATTGTTTGCAGCCCTGTTCAACTGTTCCTGCACGATTAAAGCAAAGGATTAAAATCTGGGGACCCAAGACCTATTGTTCTTGGGTCGATTAAATCTGTTAAAAGGCATCCCGTACTT
Source organism: Bidens hawaiensis (assembly GCF_021521415.1). Lineage (NCBI taxonomy): Eukaryota > Viridiplantae > Streptophyta > Magnoliopsida > Asterales > Asteraceae > Bidens > Bidens hawaiensis. Next base: position 109,141 of record NW_027497617.1, read on the forward strand.
TGGCTGTCCAAAGTTAGTATTAGAATGATTTCTGTAAGTCTTAAAAGGATACCTTCTAGTAGATTGACTATGAGGCCATCCAAACCTTCGTGAATTAAATGAATTATTACTAATGATTTGGTTGTTAACAGGGAAAAACTGAGATCGACTTCTTTGAAAACCTGGATTAGTCCAATATCTGAACTTTGATGAGTTTTCATTTTTACCATTATAGTAATTACTGTTAGTTCTATTCTCAGTTTTCGAAGGCCTCATACCTCTGAATCTCTGATTCAGAGGGCAATCAGCAATCAGGTGTCCTATTTGATTGCATCTGAAACAGCTCCTGTGTTCAACTTTCGTCTCAACAGTTGTTTTAGATGTTGAGGTTGCATTACTGCCCGTTTGTCTAACATATGGTGGGACATACGGGTTTAGTGGAGAATTCTTTTCAGTTGGTTTATGTTCCTCTCCACGTTTTAGTAACACATCCTCTTCTTTTGTCTCACTAGACTCGGATGTCTTGTCCGAATTTGATGAGACAGGACTAGGAACAGAAATCTTAACATTAGAAACAGGCTTACTCGTTTTGCTTTTACTAACTTCTGGATCTTTAATCGTAACCTTAACAGGAACTGTCTGACCAATTTCAACATCAACAGATTTCTGATTACTAGGATCATAAGTATAGTTATGATTATAAGGAGGTGGAACTTCAGAATATCCAATTCCTCCCCTTTTAACTGGGGAACGTTGATCACTTACGAGGTGATCAAGTATTGCGGAGGAATTTCTAAATTGCTCAAGCTTTCTGTTTAGTTCCACCACTTTCACCTGGTAATCAGCTATCTGTTTATCCCTTTCAGCAATTAGTTTGGTTTTCTCTTCTAACACTTCATAGCTAAGATCAATTACTTGTATTTTTTCAGCTAGACTTGCTTTAAGACTTTTGATATCTTTCTCACTAGCTTTTATTTTTACCGTGTAATTTTTTTCTCTAGTTTTAGTGTAATAATGATCTTCTTTTAATGTTTTAAATTGAGCATCCAAACTAACAAACTGATCAGTTATTATTTTCAATTGTTCAGACAGATTTTCACATTTCGTACAAGGGAGTTTAGGACTTACCTCAGAAAGCTGATCTGTCACTTCTGCCATGTAAGCTTGATTTTCTCCAGTTACTTTCTCACTTCCTGCAGTTTCGATGTTCACCAAATTGGCATGTTCGAACACTTCCTCAACTTGTAGATTCCAATTGTATTCCCCATTCTGTCTGGATATCATAGCCTTATTTTCATTACTTCCCCCATTCGGTTGTGATGTCCTGTTCTGACTACGTTCTACTCGTTCATTTGTGCATTCTTTAGCAAAGTGTCCATTCTGTTGACAGTTATAACACCGAACCTTTGACTTATCAAAACCTGGTCTTTCACCAACGAATTTTCTACCAGTCTTCTTCATAAACCTTTTAATTCTTCTTACTATCATTGCCATCTGCCACTGCAGATCCATCTCCTCCAGATCATCAGCATCGATCTGATCATAGTCTTCGTCTAAAGTTGCAGGATCAACGATTTTACCTTTAATGTAATTTTCGTAAGAAGCAATGAAAGATGCATAGAGAGCAAACTGCTGTTCAGCAGATTTAACACTCATGGGCATGTGAGAGTAGTTGTTGTTCGGTACATTTGAAGAAAAACTACCCTTTGTTGTTTGAGGTTTAGAAGTATTTGTTCCACCAGCTACGAAACACACATCACCATCCATGTTGAGAGTTACATGACCTTCATGAGTTGAGTTAGCGCTCGAGTCTCCCTTTGAGTAGTAAGCAGATGATTCTGACTTCGAACTTGAACTTGAATTAACTTTCGCACCATACATTCCCGGATCCTGAACCTGATCAGTTGGTGTCTCTTTTCGAACCATGTTAAGTTCAAAAGTTCGTAGTTTATTGACTGCTGTTTCCAAGTCAATGTTGGCAAACTCTTTATCTTCTCTCATCAAGACAGTGTACATCTCCCATTTCGGTGGGAGAGCATCAAGGAGTTTTTCTACGATCTCCTCTTCTTTGTAAACAATGGAATAATTGCTGAGTTCGGTCATCAGGTGATAATATCTCGTGATGATATCATCAAGTGATTCATTCTTCAAATACTTGAACACCGAGAATTGGGTTTTGAGTAGCTTAATCTTGGATGCACGTATCCCCACATTACCTTCAAATCGGTTTTCAAGTGCTTCCCATAGCTCTCTAGCGGTTTTATATTTCCTGAAGGTGTGAAGAATCTCTTGTGGAAGAGCCATTGTTATCGCAGCATGAGCTTTGCTTTCAGCCTCATACATCTTCTTTTCTTCCTCTTCCATCTTATTGTATTTCTTAATTTGTTCACGACCCTCATACAAAGCCGTTGGTGGAATGTATCCATCTTGAATGCATACCCACATCTTAGCATCTTGATATTTAACATACTGCTCAAACCGATCTTTCCAAGCCACGAAATCGGTACCCTTAAGCATTTTCGGTGCCTTAGTAGCTGAACCTGCTTCCACCTCCATTTTCACCAGTTCCGTAATATTTATAGAAGTCATCTTTGGAAGGAATACAAACAAGCACTCAAAGAAAATAAAAATTTTATTCTGAACAGTACTGTAGGCGAAGTTAAACTTAACTTCGCTTAAGTCTTAACTTCGCTTGAATTCTTAACTCCGCTCCTTTTTTAAATTCGCCTGATTAGGCGAAGTTGTGGATAACTTCGCTTAAGTTAAGCGAACTTGTGAGGTTGGCGAAGTTGTTAATAACTTCGCTTAACCTTATATCTTCGCCTAAACCCTACAAACAGTAGCGGCAACTTCGCCTGATGAACAATTGTTTTTGCAGGTTAGATTTTGACGTTTTGCGAGGTATGCGAAGATGTAATGGGTTGTATTTGATGGTGGGAGGTGAGTAGGACACAAAAACTCGGTATATTAACGTAAACACGTCCCGCGAATAGTCGAACGGAACGATTTCTACACCCGTGTGATAATCCCGAACCACACAATCACGAGCAAACGCTCTGATACCAATTGTAGGTTCCCAGCCGGATCTACACGGAATATCTCGTTCTACGTAGGTGCGGAATCCCTACGTAAGACGATACGAGCGTAGAAGACGATACACGTTAAACACAATCAAACACACGTTACAATACTCAAAAGACACGTTGTATTGCAACTAATAACACGTGATATCAATCACTGATTACACAAAACTGAATAATATCGTTCAAAACCTAGCCGCAGCTAAACATATATAACTTACGACAACTTCGCCTAACATGTTTAGGAAAAGTTGTCACTAACTTCGCTTGTTCCACAAGTTCGCCCATATCAGGCGAACTTGTGAGACAACTTCGCTTAATTCTAAATTCAAAACAAACTAACTCGATTACAGACACTAAATACTGAACTACTGATATCATGTACCAACAATCCGAATCAGAATATACTCTAAGCTCAAATACATCATCTCGTATATATCAAAGACCGACCCCTGGACATCCCTTTAGATACCAAAGTATCTCTTCACTAAAGTCAAGTGAAAGACTGATATAATGCTAAATATATATGTTTCCCTTGTTCATTTTAATTAATATTTTAATAGTTTTTGTTCGTTTCTAGTCGAGATTTGTATACAACTAACATTTCTATGTTTCGTAGGTTCCGGGATTTAATTGTGATTAAAAAGGGCGAAAAACGAGCTAAAACGAGCCGAAACAGAGATCCGGAACGCGTCAGGAAGAACCAGAACAGAGAACCGGTCAGATCGGGACGGTCTGACCGCCCCCATGGAGAAGCACGCCGCGCCGCGCGAAGGGGGATGGCCAAATATCCTTAGCGCGGCGCCTAGGGGCTGCTGATGGGTTTTAATTCGTTTTTGCTTAATGTCGGGCCTTGTTTTCGCTATTTAAACACCTTTAACTTAAACCTGACATAACCTGAAAGCCACCAGCCAATTTTAGAGTGTTCTTGGAGCTATTTTATGAGTTTGTTGGTGATTTTGAAGGGAAGAGAACATCCGGTGAAAAGCTACATGTTCACGTTCGAGTTTACTGGTTTTATCATCTTCGATTCCCCGTTTCTTATATTTTCACCATGCTTTCGTTATTATTTGTTTTGTTTGATTTAGATTTTAATATGCTAGGCTAAATTCCATAGACTACCTAGGTCATGATGAACCTTAGTTCGGTTTGATTTTATTTGGATTTTCGTTTCGTTATGGATTTTATGTTCTAAGTAAACGGTTGAGTTTGATTTAATTAATGCGTATGATTGCTTGGTTTTGTTTACTTGAATTTATTGTTTCACATTGCCCTTGTTGATTGTTTGATAGGATAGGGTTTTGTTATGTCATTTACTATGTGTTCTTGGCTAGTTTGTGATTAATATGCATTAAAATCATAGAAATAATAAAATCAAGTAAATAGATAAAAGTGAACTGCCAGCCTAGAAAGCTGTAAGGTGATAGGTTGTTGATAGATCTTTGCCTGTCGGGATTGCTAGATTTAGTTCTTCGTAAGGAGTCCGTCTATGTTTGATTGTCTGCTTAGTCTATTAAATTAATTGGGTCTGCTTTGCTATCTTTTGAATTCCGCGCTGTAAGGTAGGTTTTCGTCATAAAAGATACTTAGACATAAGCGATTAAATAACTGTAAGGAAGTTTAATATAAAACTGGTGGGTCTTAAAACTTGTTAGAAATCCATAGGCGTCTTCTTGAAGTTCAAAGGTCCTGTTTGGGTTTTTTGTCAAGGGTCTATTTTATGATCCCAGTTCCATAACGTGAGTTTTCCATTTAATTAATAACCATAACTTTGGGGATTCTAGCCTAGGTAGTTATCTTCATCACCTGAATTAATCAAAGTTTTCTAAACTGTTTAATAGTTTAAAGTAATTAGGGTTAAAGGTTAATTAATTAATTAATTGAGTTTGAGGTAATGATTATGTTTTATTATTATTATATTAATTAGGTTTAGGTTTTAATTAGTTTATTATTAGTTTAAAAGTTAAGTAATCATTAGTTAATCATTAGTAAGTTTTAATTATTAGTTAATTAGTATTTAGAGTTTTAATTAATTAGTAAAATAAATCCCCCTCAAATATTATTAATAAATAATCGCGTCTTGTAGTTGAGTCTAATTTGCTAGTTTCGTAATTTATAGAGTCTCGTGGGTTCGATATCCGGACTTACTTAGCTGTACTAGAGATGACCGGTTCACTTGCCGGTTAGTAGTTTAAGTTAAGTTTAAGGGTCTAGAGTATTACTTAGTGTCTAGATTAGTATAATTTTAGTTAATAATTATTTGACTACTTCAAGCACATCAAGTTTTTGGCGCCGTTGCCGGGGACTTTTGGCGATTGCGTTGCTAGCTTTGATTGGACTTACTTGCTATATACGTGCTATTGTGTTTTTGCTTTTGAGTTTTTAGGGTTTTAGTTAATTAGATAATTACGTGTTTATTTTTTTTTTTGAGTCGTAGGTGTCTTTTGCTTATTTAGATTCTTGTAATTATGTGTGACATTTGTAATGGACCTCACTTTACCATTAAATGTCCATACAATAGTAACCTTAATTGTGATACGTGTGGTGATCCTCATTTACACTATGATTGTCCATACAAGGGTTCTCGATTTATTTGTTATAGATCCGCTGGTTGTCATATGACTCATGCATGTCCATATAATGTACTAACCCTGCTGTGCAGCCGGTACAAAATTTTTCACAGGGACCTTTTCCGTATTATTTTGATAATTCGTATCAGCAACCTCAGCAAAACCATGAGCAGTGTTATGATCAATTTTCTAAAAGCCTTTCTGATGAGGATGTAGCTGCTATAGGTAGGATAGAAAAGATGTTGGTCCAATACATGGCTACAAATACCCAAAAGATGCTCGTTGAGCATGATAGCATCTTCAAAAATCACCATGACATTATTACAGATCTCCAACGTCAAGTAGAAAAAATTTCTAGGAGACTGGATGAAGAAGATGAAATGGAGAGGTTAAGATCCTTGGAATATGTTGAGCAGTTAGATGAGGAGATCACTCAAGTAACGGAGACAAAAATGGATGTTGAAGTCCCACCTCCGGTTTCACATGCTATTATTGATTTTTGGAGTGACTCTGATGATGAGATGAACAAAGAAGAGTGGGCTGCTTATCAGAGGTCGTTAGTGAAGGAAGAAGAGATAGAGGATGACGTGGATTTTGGGGATTCACTTGAGTTGATGTTTGGCGTTGAGGAAAAGGTTGTGAATGAATTGAGCGAGGAAGATGAATTCCTTGATTTGGAGTTGGATGGATTGTCAGAGTATGACGAGGGGGGGGGGGTACATTGGACGTTAATGAGGATGTTGCATTTTTCGAGGCCCTACTTGTAGAGGACAATGTAGATGAGGATATGGAGTTAGTGGAAGAACACTATTGTCGGCCCGTGGACTATGTTTAGAATGCTTATCAGGAATCAAAGCCACGAGAGAAGGTCGAGGATGATAGGCTACATGAAAACCGAAGTTGTGTATATTTTAGGAGATGGTCTACGGGAGTGAAAAAGCCATTAAATGTCAAACACGACCAGTCTTCTCGATATTTACAACGCATTCGGCTCTTGCCAGGTAAGTTTAAATATAGGTGGTCTGACCCGTTACTGACTTTTAATTCTAATTTAATATTTTGCGATTCCATCATTGATATATTAATGTTTGATAAATTTCGGGTGGAACTAATCGAGTTAGATAGGGTCCAGATAAAGGAGAAACCTCCTGATTAAGTTCAAGTGTGGGGAGGTTTCGCGGAGTTTGTATATTTAATCGAGTCACTAACGTAGTTTTTGTAGTTCGTCGTTGTTTTTGCGTTTTGCTAGGTAAAAGAGAGATTGTATGAGCTAGAGATGATCCCCAATGAAGAATTTAATAAAAAAGACAAGTGTGGGGATGGAGTAGCAATGGAGCAGTATACTTTATATTTATTTATTTGCTGCTAATTATTCATGATTTATTTGTCGATTGATGTGAAACACTTTGAATGCATAATATCTATCTTTATGATAAGATACATTTTTAGATATGTTAGTTTTGTTTTGCCGCTTACGTTCGTGAGAAAAGGAGTTACCATTTGCTGAGCATGTTCGTAGTTGGAGGGCATTCATGGAAGAAGAATTTGGCATCATGTTTCATTCGCATATTACCAGCTAAGTCTTTTCCATTTATCTAGTTCATTAACGTTTTATGTTGTTTTTGCTTTTATTTTTAGATTTTTGTAGTCCGACTTTAATTTATTTTATTTTTGTTTAAAGTCGTCCTTATCCTTGCATTGACGACAATGCAAAATTTAAGTGTGGGGATAGGATATTTGAGTCGTAGTTTAAATCGAGTTTAAATTTAAAAAATAATAATAAAAAAATTTTGAAAAAAAATTGAAAAATGTTTTAAAATGTCCCTTGAATCTAGTTTTTTTTGCGTTAAAGTAGGAGATGATGATATTTATCGGGAAATTGTTTTTTCAAACTACTAATAATATGAGATAAATAATAGAAAACACACTTAACTTGGGATGTGTCGGTAGGATCAGCCTTAAAAATGAAAGGGCAAATTTGATAAAATGGTTAAAACGGAAATCTCTTGTGAGTAAAGCGTTTTGTCCGTGTAAATTAAGTAATGAAAGGTCGAGCCATACTCAAGCCTCAATTATTGGTATAAAAAAGGTGAAATAATATGAGTTTTAAAAATCTGAATACGTTACCATATGATGCTTGGGTAGGTTTAACGTTAGAGTATGCCGTGTAGCCTGTGATATAAATCTTAAACTGCTAGTTTAGTGTTTTACACCTCATCGGCGTATGGTTTTATAACCTTAAATCTTGTATTGATGGGATGCTTCAGGTCCGGAGACCTTGGGTCTGTATGCAATCTATTCATCTGGGTATTCACAATTCTTAAGTGGGGTTGTGAATATTTAAAATTAAGCCAAAAAGAGCAAACCCTTATAAGTCTATAAACATGATCACAAGAGTACAAAAGTACAACTACACTACAGACTTGATCATCCACGCTGTTAGCCATGTGGGGTCCCCTTGCTCGCGTCTCATTACCATTAAGAAACGGACCACAAGGGACACGCTACATGTAAGCCCTACAAATGAAATTTTGCATGCTCACCTATGGTGATGGGTTCGGGGTGTTGCTTGATAACGGGGGTATGTCATGTTGTGGGGGAACACTAGCTATAAATTAATTGAACTTTAATCGTATCTAATGGCTACTTGGTAGACTTTGAGGCTTAAGCTTTGGTGGATAAACAATACCCTTGATCGTCTTAACTATTCATGAAAAAATAGAGCAACAAAAGTTTTAATTCTGCTAATTTTGAGGTTTAAGTCAAGTTGGGGTGGTCTGGTCCGGTAAAAGCTGAAAATAAGCGGGTCTTAACTGTGTAAACCACTGAGTAAAAAAATTGTCGGATCATATATGTCCCGGTAAAGATTAAGGCAGGGGTTTAAGTGGATAACAATATCGATGATCGCGGTTTTTACGTTTTTCTGAGCTTTAAAAATTAACCTATATGTTTGTTAGACTTTAATTTTCCGATTCTGATCCAACTGCATCAAACTTTTTCAGGGACGAAAAAGAATAAGTGTGGGGATATTTGATATAATGCTAAATATATATGTTTCCCTTGTTCATTTTAATTAATATTTTAATAGTTTTTGTTCGTTTCTAGTCAAGATTTGTATACTACTAATATTTCTATGTTTCGTAGGTTCCGGGATTTGATCGTGATTAAAGAGGGCAAAAAAAGAGCTAAAACGAGCAGAAACGGAGATCCGGAACGCGTCAGGAAGAACCAGAACAGAGAACCGGTCAGACTGGCTCCCATGGAGAAGCACGCCGCGCCGCACGAAGGGGGAAGGCCAAATGCCCTTAGCGCGGCGCCTAGGGGCTGCTGATGGGTTTTAATTCGTTTTTGCTTAATGTCGGGCCTTGTTTTCGCTATTTAAACACCTTTAACTTAAACCTGACATAACCTGAAAGCCACCAGCCGATTTTGGAGAGTTCTTGGAGCTATTTTACGAGTTTGTTGGTGATTTTGAAGGCAAGAGAACATCCGGTGAAGAGCTACACGTTCACGTTCGAGTTTACGGGTTTTATCATCTTCGATTCCCCGTTTCTTATATTTTCACCATGTTTTCGTTATTATTTGTTTTGTTTGATTTAGATTTTAATATGCTAGGCTAAATTCCATAGACTACCTAGGTCGTGATGAACCTTAGTTCGGTTTGATTTTATTTGGATTTTTGTTGCGTTATGGATTTTATGTTCTAAGTAAACGGTTGAGTTTGATTTAATTAATGTGTAAATTGCTTGGTTTTGTTTACTTGAATTTATTGTTTCCCATATTGTTTCATAGGATAGGGTTTTGTTAGGTCATTTACTGTGTGTTCTTGGCTAGTTTGTGATTAATATGCATTAAAATCATAGAAACAATAAAATCAAGTAAATAGATAAAAGTGAACTGCAAGCCTAGAAAGCTGTAAGGTGATAGGTTGTTGATAGATCTTTGCTTGTCGGGATTGCTAGATTTAGTTCTTCGTAAGGAGTCCGTCTAATGTTTGATTGTCAACTTAGTCTATTAAATTAATTGGGTCTGCTTTGTTATCTTTTAAATTCCGCGCTGTAAGGTAGGTTTTCGTCATAAAAGATACTTAGACATAAGCGATTAAATAACCGTAAGGAAGTTTAATATAAAACTAGTGAGTCTTAAAACTTGTTAGAAATCCATAGGCGTCTTCTTGAAGTTCAAGGGTCCTATTCGGGTTTTCTGTGTAGGGTCTATTTTATGATTCCAGTTCCATAACGTGAGTTTTCCATTTAATTAATAACCGTAACTTTGGGGATTCTAGCCTAGGTAGTTATCTTCATCATCTGAATATCAAAGTTTTCTAAATTGTTTTTTAGTTTAAAGTAATTAGGGTTAAAGGTTTATTAATTAATTAATTGAGTTTGAGGTAATGATTATGTTTTATTATTATTATATTAATTAGGTTTAGGTTTTAATTAGTTTATTATTAGTTTAATAGTTAAGTAATGTTGGTTCCATATTTGGTGGTTTGTACTTAGTTATGTGTTTATTGGGTTTAGTGTTGGGCTATGTATGTAAACCGAGATCACTAAGGGATCTCGGTGGGCTTTGGGCTTTACTTTGGGCCTGATTGTTAGCTTCCCTATGTATAGAGAATACATGTATAGGGTTTAGGGTTGCTAGTTTGTTCACACTAAGAGAGGTTGAACACTTTGAAAGCCACCATCTAGAGAGCTTAAGATTCTGTGTGACTCGGTTTATGTATTTGACGATTGATAATATAATCGTATGCATTGAAACCATATTACGTGTTTGTCATATTCATACTATTCATCATTGTTCTTGAATCACCACGTTAACTAGATTCCGCATATTTGACGTGTGTTGGTTGATATCATATTGTAGTGATCCAGATTCGGGACTTACGATTGGTATCAGAGCCTTGGACGAATTCAGGCTCGTTATTGTGATATCAACGGATTCAATAATTCTGTTGTTTGGTGGCGTAAATTGCATTTTTCCGGCGAGTGTATGATCGGAGAAGAGGACTGCTACTGGTTTGGTCAAAGATTACGTTATCCTTGGAAACAATTTAAATCCCACCAAAATAGGGATTTAGTTGTTACCAAATAAGCTGGTCAAACAAGAGTATCTGCCAAAAATCAGGGATTTCGGCCAAAACTCAAGAAACTGATTAAATAATCATAGTTTTCGGTCAATTTCGAAAGTTTTCGGTCAACCTTAGTGAATTTCGGTCAACATTTGAGGTTCTCGGTCAACCTTTGAGGTTCTCGGTCAGTGTTCTCGGTGAAAGGAGTTCTCAGTTGACTTTTGAGGTTCTCGGTCAAAGGAGTCTTCGGTTGACCTTTGTTGTTCTCGGTCAAAGGAGTTCTCGGCCAAAGGAGTTCTAGGCCAAGGAGTAAAAAAAAAAGAAATGTATAAACTCCTTATTAGTAAAAATCCATGCTAAGTATTTTGGCTGGAATAATTTTCTTGAACGAAATTTTTCCAGATTACTCCTTATTAGTAAAAATCCATCCTTGAAAATTTTGGCGAAAACATTTTTTTCGGGTGATTTTCGGTAAAATTTTGCAATAATTTGGAAAAATTTGTCTTGAACGAAAATTTTCCTAGACACTTCTCTTGACTGGGACATTCTTCTTGAGAATTTTGGCGATCATATTTTTTCAAGCAATTTTGGAGGGAAAATCAGTTTAATCTGATTAATTACTCAATGGATTCTTCACAACTCGTTTTTAAACAATGTTCCTTAAATTGTGGTGAGAAAGTAGAAATGTATAAACATCATAATGACAGTCTAAGTAGAGATATGGAAAGAATAAAATCAGAGAGTTTCAAACTTAAGAAAAATGAAAAGGGATTTTTAGACAAAATTGAATCTCTTAACAAGGACATTAAGAAACTTAAGTCTTTTTAGCATAAAAAGTTGTCACCATAATGATGCTAAACAAGAAATCGCTGAGTTAACTGCTAAACTGGAAGCCTCCAAGTTAGAAATCTTGAATCTAACTAGCAAGTTTGAAAATGCTGAACTTGATTTTAAAAAGTTCGATGGTTCCAGTAAAGTAGTTAACTCAATGATTGAAAACCAATTGTGGTGGAAGGAAAATGAAGGTAAGGGATCTCGGTGGGCTTTGGGCTTTACTTTGGGCCTGATTGTTAGCTTCCCTATATATAGAGAATACGTGTATAGGGTTTAGGGTTGCTAGTTTGTTCACACTAAGAGAGGTTGAACACTTTGAGAGCCACCATCTAGAGAGCTTAAGATTCTGTGTGAATCGGTTTATGTATTTGACGATTGATAATATAATCGTATGCATTGAAACCATATTACGTGTTTGTCATATTCATACTATTCATCATTGTTCTTGAATCACCACGTTAACTAGATTCCGCATATTTGACGTGTGTTGGTTGATATCATATTGTAGTGATCCAGATTCGGGACTTACAAGTAATCATTAGTTAATCATTAGTAAGTTTTAATTATTAGTTAATTAGTATTTAGAGTTTTAATTAATTAGTAAAATAAATCCCCCTCAAATATTATTAATAAATAGTCGCGTCTTGTAGTTGAGTCTAATTTGCTAGTTTCGTAATTTATAGAGTCTCGTGGGTTCGATATCCGGACTTACTTAGCTGTACTAGAGTCGACCGGTTCACTTGCCGGTTAGTAGTTTAAGTTAAGTTTAAGGGTCTAGAGTATTACTTAGTGTCTAGATTAGTATAATTTTAGTTAATAATTATTTGACTACTTCAAGTACATCAGAGACTTTTGGATTGGATTGATATCGGGCGCACAAACAGGTAGGATACATGGTATCTATCCTTGATGCAGTAAGATACATGAGGGAACCAATCATAGAACGGTAAAGTGTCTCGTCAACCTTCTCCCATATGGGATCAGGACCAATTCAATGATTAAGAGGGATATGAGTTTTGATCGGCGATGAGTCAACCATATTGAACTTCTAAAGATATCTTTGAGATACTTTTTCTGGTGAATAAAGATACCATCAGACATCTGTTCGACTTTCAAACCCAAGAAAAATTTCAATTCTCCCATAGCGTTCATCTCAAACTTTGATTTCATAACATCCTCATATTCCTTGCACAGAACATCGTTTGTCGACCCAAAGATGATATCATCAACGTAGACCGGGACTATCAGTAAATGATTATCTACTTCCTTTGTGAAGAGTGTACAATCGAAAGTGCTCGAACAAAACTATTGTTTAATAGATGTTGAGACAATGTTTCATACCAAGCTCTCGGGGCTTGGTGTAATCCGTAAAGAGCTTTGTCGAGCAAGTACACCTTGTCTTTGTGAATTGGATCGAAAAACCCCGGTAGTTGTCCCACATAGACTTCTTCACCCAATTTTCCATTAAGGAATATAGACTTCACATCTAGCTGATAAACCTTGAATCCTTTCCAAGATGCAAAAGCCAAGAAAATTCTGATTGCTTCAAGTCTTGCCACGGGAGCATAGACTTAATTGTAGTTGATTCCTTCCCTTGGAATAAATCCAAGAACCACCAATCGAGCTTTGTTTTTAACAATGATTCCATTTTCATCCCTTTTACACTTGAAAACCCACTTGGTATTTATGCACCTTTTGTTATCAGGTAGATCAACAAGTTTCCACACACCAAGTTTCTCAAACTGTAACAATTCTTCTTGCATTGCATTGACCCATCTTTATTCTGTTAAAGCTTGATTATAAGTCTTTGGTTCAAATTTTGAAATAAAACATTTAAACGAGAACAGATTTTGAAGAGGAGTTACTTGTGTATAGTAACGATGAAGGCTCTGGTCGATTTGACTTAGAGTTTGTACTCTAATACTAAGTTCACCAGTAATGTTCTCCTCAGGTCATATAATGTGACATTTGTCAATTATTCGTATTCGTATTTGTATTTGTTTTTATTAAACCGACTCGTTTTGTCATTTCAATGTACTTGTTTTTGAAAGTTATCAATTTATATCATATTCAAGGATTTAAGTTCGTTTACATTCATTATCTATTCGTATCATTCAATCTACGAATCTCTGAGCCTTAAACGTTAATAAAATAATCAAGCTTCAAACGATTCGAGCATAAAATGTAAACAATCTAAATATATATTAAAGAATACAAAGTTCTATCAAGTTTAGTATATTTATAAAGATCAAGGGTTAAAGGTAAATTATGTTTAAAATTAGTTTTATATATATGCTTATAAAGTAGAGCGGCCATAATGTAAATTTAATAATAATAATAATAATAATAATAATAATATTCTAACCCAACCCAGGTCCCGCCACCCTTGTCCCGTTCGTTTTTCCGACCAGCCGCTCCGGCGACGGCCACAATTTTCCGGCGACCCTTGAAACGCCATAATATAATTCGTTTGGATCTGTTAATCACCTCAAACGACTTCTCCACTAATTATAAACTTTATTCCATGATTAATTTTATCATTTAAACATCAATTAACTCGTATTTATCTCGATCGATCGGAATCGTTAACCAAAATCATATTAACTCGAATTAAACACTAATTAATCGAATTGGCATTATAAATAGGACCCTAATCTTCGTCCCAAGGATCCACAAGCCTTACAATACACACACAAACCGTTTATAACCTCCAATTCGTCACCCATATTCGATTGCGGCCAACTCGCCGTTCATCCACATTCCGGCATCATATAAGGTATTTAATACTTGGTTTTGATTCGTTTAAACTCGACAAATAAAACCCCTAACCTAAATCTATCAAACATGGAACGGATTGGAAGAATTGAACATCTAGGGTTTTATGAGGAAGAAGATGAATTTGATAATCTATTTTTAAATTACTGTTTCCATCTTTTACTAATAGAAAGTGTTTGGTCCAGTGGTTGTGTCTGAGTTGTGTGGTCATGGAGACCCCGGTTAGAACTCGGGTCACAGCAAACCCATGTTATTTATTTTTAAAACCATTTGTATTAATTATAATAAATCATATATGTAATTATAAATCATTTCAAAATCAATAAAATTATTTTTATGGTTAAATAAAAGTTGTTTTAATTTACGTTAGCGTTTTGATCCAAGAATCCAATTTTTACAAACCCGAACCCTTTATTAAAACTCGTAAAATAGATATATAAATATGTATATATAAATAACATAATATTGTTGTAACTTTATAAAATCTAAACTCTCAATCGTTAAACTAAAATATACCGGTAATACTAGAATCTCGTAACATTATTATATACAAATTCAATATAAAACTCAATAATAATATTATAATAATAAATTGTTAAAATCCGTTAAACTTTAATATTAATATACTTTAAAAGGGGTAAAACTATATATACAAACAATAATACATGAACTTTAAGACTGACATGTAATTTCAAATGTGACTTTCTCACACCCCCTTTTTTACTCTTTTATTGTTATAGGGGTAGCATATGTATCCTACAAAAACCCAGTTGTTTATAATTTTGCTTACAAACTACAATTCATACATGGACTTGTGTGCTTACTTGTTACTTGCTCAATATTACTTACTCATGGATTACTTCAATATAGTATGATCATACGCCCCCCCTTTGTACTCAAGACCTTGTTGTTATGAGTGGAAAAGGGCCTCATTAACCGAGTACATTGGTGCACAATCCCAATTGGAAAGGACCTTATTTGCTTTCACGAGTTTCATGAAATTGTATGGTTTTTATGTATTATATAAAAACTGTGGGAAGTCACCAACTATTAAGTTAGTTGACATTATTTTATACATATGTTACAGGTACGCTTATTAGAGGATGAAACAAGAGAAGACACTAGAAATTAGATTAATAATAATTAAGTGTTTGACTTGTTTATTTCCTTGTAATTTTTCTTATTTGCAAAAGTACTTGTAATTTGAATCATCAATGAATTAATGATATTATTGCCACTTAATAGTGTCACATGTGTTTTGGGCAATCTGTACGTCGTACCCGGGCGTATTCCGCTTTAGCCGGGGTGTTACAGATTGGTATCAAAGTCGTGACTATAAGATAGGATATTAGACGTAGTGTTCTAGTTAGTTATAGTTTATTTGCTTACTTGCTTAGGTTGCATAATTTGAAATTATGTGGGCCTTATGTGATTGTTCAAAACACGTACTTGTTACATTATACTGATGATTCAATTACTTCACTTACACAAGCACACACAAGTCCAAGGCTTATGCCTAAACACAAAGATTTTTCCAACATTTCAATTATCTATTTTTATTGTGGTGTTCCGATATTTCTTCTTCTTAAAGATGGTTCGTTATGGCGGGTATGTAGTAACTGGAAGGGGGACGTGCCTGTTTTCCGAAACTCTTGACACCAAGGTTATTGAAACCTAAGGATAAGCAATGCATATAAATCCCAATCAGACGCGGGACCCGGTTGCTTACCTGGAAAGTTAGGAAAGAGCATGAATCCTATTAGGCCAAAGCATACCACTTTTAACGCCATATGAATCACAACTTTAGTTTTCACCGTGACCATGTTCTCTTTGTGAAAAGATTATGGTTGCACTCCTTTATGTTTTACAATGTGTTTTAAACTGGAATTCCCTAAGCGTCCACCCAAGATTTATTACCATTGTTATGATTTTTTTTATTTTTATGTATTTAAATATTTACTTATTTAATTATTTCTTTAAATCAATCTTTAACAAGGAATTTCTTCTATACCACACCCTATCCCGAGTCTCACGAATTTCGTAATTATTGTTCGCAGAATGTCTATCCATTTCAACAAGCATCGTTCTTCCAAAACCTCTAGCCGCAAGTTAACTGCTCAAATCACCAAACAACTAGCCGTGGTCATCCCGAATATGATGACCCAAATTCACCAGAACCATTATGCTAGTATAGCATCTGCTTCAAGCGAGCCTAAACCAACTCACTGTTCGTATAAGATATTCACCAGCACCAAACCCCCGTCCTGTGTCTTATGCCCAAACATTGAACCAAGTGCGAGCTTGCTACCATTGTGGTGATCCTAACCACTTTCGCAACGCGTGTCCACAACTCGCATCTGTAAACTCGCTTCAGCTTGCACCAGCTCCACTATACCAAGTGCAAACTTATCAACCGCAAGTTCCACTGTTGTTTGCTAACCAAGCTCAAGTGCAGTCGCATCAACCTATCCAAGCTCCTACACCACAAGTTGGTCAAGCCGTTCCAGCTGCTCAAGCTCATAAAGAAAATCGTGGGCGTGCTTTCATGATTAACGCCAATCAAGCTCAGCAAAGCGGTGATGTGGTGAATGGTACGTTCCTCGTAAATGACCACTTTGCAACCATTTTATTTGATACCGGTGCCGATATGAGCTTTGTGTCTTTTGAATTTGAGCCTTTACTTGCTAAAACCTGATCTAAGCTTACAAACTCGTATTCTGTTGAGTTAGCTAATGCTAAATCTATATCAATTGACTCGGTTATTCGAAATTGCAAGTTAGATTTAAATGGCCACAAATTCTCAATTGACCTCATTCCTATTCAATTGGGAAGTTTTGACATCATAGTAGGCATGGACTGGTTATCTGTTCATCGTGCTGAAATTGTTTGCTACGAGAAGATCATTCGTATTCCGCTTGCTGATGGTCGAATTCTCCGTGTATCTGGTGAAAAGCCTTCCCCCTTGAGCCTAAATTTCATCACTTGTTTTCAAGCCCAAACGTACTTACGCAAGAAGTATGTTGCATTCGTAGCCCATGTGGTGGAAAAGAAAGAACGAAAAATTGAGGACATTCCTGTTGTTCGTGAGTATCCCGAGGTGTTTTCCGATGATGTCTCTGGTCTTCCTCCTAATCGCGATATGGAATTTCGAATCGATCTCGTGCCTGGTGCAACCCCAATTGCGAGGGCTCCTTATCGTCTTGCACCCTCCAAGATGCAAGAATTGTCTAACCAGCTTCAAGAACTTTTGGATAAAGGGTTCATTCGCCCTAGTTCCTCTCTTTAGGGCGCACCTGTTCTTTTCGTCAAGAAGAAAGATGGATCCTTCCGTATGTGCATTGATTACCGTGAGCTCAACAAACTCACAATCAAGAATCGTTATCCCTTGCCTCGTATTGACGATCTTTTTGATCAACTCCAAGGAGCTTCATGCTTCTCAAAGATTGATCTTCGTTCGGGTTATCATCAACTACGCGTGCATGAAGATGACATACCCAAAACCGCTTTTCGGACTCGTTATAGGCATTACGAATTTATGGTTATGACTTTTGGGCTAACCAATTCACCTGCGGTGTTTATGGATCTCATGAACCGCGTATGCAAAGCTTACTTAGATAAATTCGTAGTTGTTTTTATTGACGACATTCTTATTCATTCCAAGTCCAAAGTCGAGCATGAGAAACATCTTCATTCCGTCCTTGATCTCTTAAGGAAGGAACAACTCTATGCTAAGTTCTCAAAGTGCGAATTCTGGTTGAAGGAAATTCCGTTCTTGGGGCATATAGTAAACGAAAAGGGTATCCACGTTGACCCAACCAAAATTGAAGCCGTTAAGAATTGGAAAACTCCAACCACTCCTACCGAAGTTCGATCATTTCTTGGTCTTGCGGGTTATTATCGTCGCTTCATTCTTAATTTTTCCAAGATCTCTTTGCCCCTAACCTCTCTAACTTGTAAGGATAAACCTTATGTATGGGGTCCAAAGCAAGATGAAGCTTTTCAAACTCTTAAACGCATGCTTTGCGATGCACCGATCCTTCTTCTTCCCGAGGGCAATGAGGATTTTGTTGTGTATTGCGATGCTTCCAATCAAGGCCTCGGTTGTGTCCTAATGCAACGAGGTAAAGTTATCGCTTATGCTTCACGACAACTTAAGGTTATGAAAGGAATTATACAACGCGCGATCTTGAACTCAGTGCCGTTGTATTTGCGTTGAAAATTTGGAGACATTACCTCTATGGCACTAAGTGCGTGGTATTCACCGACCCCAAGAGTCTTCAACATATTTTCAACCAAAAAGATCTAAACATGCGGAAACGAAGATGGGCCGAACTACTTAGAGACTACGACTGCGAAATTCGTTATCATCCTGGTAAAGCGAATGTTGTAGCCGACGCCCTTTGTCGAAATACCCATGTGAAATCAATTCTGCTTCATTGTGTGATTGTTCAAACCGATCTCCAACTTCGTATCTTCGAAGCCCATCATGTCTCATGTCTCTGTCACCGAGGGTAATATGTACGAAGAAATGTCCTGTGGTGTCGAGAATCAACTTGAAACTAAGCACGATGGTTTGTTGTATTACCTCGATCGTTTATGGGTTCCTAATCGTGATGACCTTCGCACATTCATCATGGACGAAGCTCATAAGTCTCGATATTTCATTCATCCCGGTGCGGATAAGATGTATTTTGATCTACGGACCACATTTTGGTGGCCCGGTATGAAGAAAGACATCACGTTATATGTGGAAAAATGCCTTACTTGCGCTCAAGTTAAGGCCGAGCACCAACGACCATCTGGTTTGCTCATTCAACCACATATCCCTGTTTGGAAATGGGAAGATATCTCTATGGATTTTGTGTTCAAACTTCCGACCACTCGAAACCGACACGACGGTATATGGGTTATAGTTGACCGTTTGACTAAATCTGCTCATTTCATCCCGATCAATGAAAAGTTTTCGGTTGATCAACTCGCTCAGATCTATGTTCAGCGTATCCGTTTGTCGTCATGGTATACCTTTGCCTATCATTTCCGATTGTGATAGTCGTTTTACTTCTCACTTCTGGTCATCGCTTCAAAAGGTGTTGGGAACTCGATTGGATCTTAGCACCACTTATCATCCTCAAACCGATGGGCAATCCGAGCGCACGATTCAAACTCTCGAAGATATGCTTAGGTCATGTGTCATGGATTTCGGTGGAAATTGGGATTCTCATCTTCACTTGATTGAGTTTTCGTACAATAAAAGTTTTCATTCGAGTATCGGTATTGCTCCATTTCAAGCACTATATAGTCGTAAATATCGATCACCTATCTGTTGGAACGAAATTGGTGAAACCCAAATCACCGGTCCAGAACTTGTTCAAGAAACTACTGATTTAATTGCTTAAATCCGATAAAACCTCTTAATTGCTCATAGCCGTCAAAAGAGTTACGCGGATGTCCTTCTCAAGGTATCTCCTTGGAAAGGTGTTGTTCATTTTGGAAAGAAAGGAAAATTATCTCCTCGTTTCGTTGGACCTTTCAAGATTCTTGCTCGTGTTGGTAGTGTTGCTTACACACTCGAACTTCCTCAAGAGCTTTATAACGTTCATCCTACATTTCATGTTTCAAATATTAAGAAACGTCCTGCTGAGGGAACCTTCATGTACCACTCTACGAAGTGCCTATCGATGAAACAATGCACTTTGTCGGGAGACTGGTGGAAATCATGGATCGCAAAGACAAGGAAACTAAATGAAGTCGTATACCTTTGGTAAAGGTTCGTTGGGAATCCAAGTGTAGGGCTGAATTCACTTGGGAAATGGAAGATCAAATGCGAACAAAGTATCCTCATCTTTTTGTTATGGATTCTTCTACTTAATTTCGAGACGAAATTCTCAAAAGTAGGGAATGCTGTGACATTTGTCAATTTTTCGTATTCGTATTTGTTTTTATTGAACCGACCCGTTTTGTCATTTCAATGTACTTGTTTTTGAAAGTTATCAATTTATATCATATTCAAGGATTTAAAGTTCATTTATGTTCATTATCTATTCGTATCGTTCAATCTACGAATCTCCGAGCCTTAAACGTCAATAAAATAATCAAGCTTCAAACGATTCGAGCATTTATTGTAAACAATCTAAATATATATTAAAGAATATAAAGTTTTATCAAGTTTAGTATATTTATAAATATCAAGGGTTAAAAGTAAATTAAGGTTAAAATTAGTTTTATATATGCTTATAAAGTAGAAGGGCCATAATGTAAATTTAATATATAATAATAATAATAATAATAATAATAATAATAATAATAATAATATTCTAACCCAACCCAGGTCCCGTCCCCCTTGTCCCGTTCGTTTTTCCGACCAACCGCTCCGACGACGACCACAAATTTCTGGCGCCCCTTGAAACGCCATAATATAATTCGTTTGGATCTGTTAATCACCTCAAACGATTTCTCCACTAATTATAAACTTTATTCCATGATTAATTTTATCAATTAAACATCAATTAACTCGTATTAACCTTGACCGATCGGAATCGTTAACCAAAATCATATTAACTCTTAAACACTAATTAATCGAATTGGCATTATAAATAGGACCCTAATCTTCGTCCCAAGGGTTTGCAAGCCTTACAATACACAAAAAAAACCGTTTATAACCTCCATTTCGTCACCCATATCCGATTCCGGCCAACTCGCCGTTCATCCACATTCCGGCACCATATAAGATATTTAATACTTGGTTTTGATTCGTTTAAACTCGACAAACAAAACCCCTAACCTAAATCTATCAAATATGTAACGGATTGGAAGAATTGAACATCTAGGGTTTTATGAGGAAGAAGATGAATTTGATAATCTATTTTTAAATTACTGTTTCCATCTTTTACTAGTAGAAAGTGTTTGGTCCAGTGGTTGTGTCTGAGTTGTGTGGTCATGGAGACCCGGGTTCGAACCCGGGTCACAGCAAACCCATGTTATTTATTTTTAAAACCATTTTTATTAATTATAATAAATCATATATGTATTTATAAATCATTCCAAAATCAATAAAATTATTTTTATGGTTAAATAGAAGTTGTTTTAATTTCCGTTAGCATTTTGATCCAAGAATCCAATTTTTACAAACCCGAACCCTTTATTAAAACTTGTAAAATAGATATATAAATATGTATATATAAATAACATAATATTGTTGTAACTTTATAAAATCTAAACTCTCAATCGTTAAACTAAAATATACCGGTAATACTAGAATCTCGTAACATTATTATATACAAATTCAATATAAAACTCATAAATAATATTATAATAACAAATTGTTAAAATCCATTAAACTTTAATATTAATATACTTTAAAAGGGGTAAAACTATATATACAAACAATAATACATGAACTTTAAGACCGACATGTAATTTCCATTATTCAGTTAGTAATTATTGTGTTTATTATTTTAGCTCGCGAGATTCGATCCTTCGGTTTTATATAACCGCTTTCCGTTTCGTTACCGAGTTGTCCTACCAATTTCAAAGGTGACTTTCTCACAGCCCCTTTTTTTACTCTTTTATTGTTTTGGGGATAGCATAAGTATCCTACAAAAACCCAATTGTTTATAATTTTGCTTACAAACTACAACTCATACATGGACTTGTGTGCTTACTTGTTACTTGCTCAATATTACTTACTCATGGATTACTTCAATATAGTAAGATCATACGCCCCCCCCCCCCCCCCTTTGTACTCAAGACCTTGTTGTTATGAGTGGAAAAGGGCCTCATTAACCGAGTACATTGGTGCACAATCCCAATTGTAAAGGACCTTATTTTCTTTCACGAGTTTAATGGAATTGTATGGTTTTTATGTATTATATAAAAACTATGGGAAGTCACCAACTATTAAGTTAGTTAACATTATTTTATACATATGTTACTGGTACGCTTATTAGAGGATGAAACAAGAGAAGACAATAGAAATATGTAACACCCCGTAACCGCAGCAGAAACGTAAACGGGATGCGACAGACACCTCTGATATCAACCACATTGTTTATAAAGAAAACTGAATGCATTAATATACTTCAAATTACATTATCTTGAATTCCATTACCGTCTAGGTGATACACGCATCATACAATACGATACACAATTCTATTTGTTATAATGTATCCTAACATCCTGCACGCAAATCTTACACACATCAAGCACTTAGCACGTAAGCAATCACTTCATCTTAATTGTACCTGAAAAGCATGTGAGAAAACGGGTCAACTACGAATACTTGGTGAGTTTCACAATTTTAGTAAACCATGATAAATCCATATCATAATATAATATTATCTGGGGACACTGTTAACCCAGTACTGTACTCACTCCGGGGACAATGTTAACCCGGAAACACTTCTAGGGACCCCTGGGGACACTGTTAACCCAGTACTGTACTCACTCCGGGGGCAATGTTAACCCGGAAACACTTCTAGGGACCCCTGGGGACACTGTTAACCCAGTACTGTACTCACTCCGGGGGCAATGTTAACCCGGAAACACTTCTAGGGACCCCTGGGGACACTGTTAACCCAGTATTGTACTCACTCCGGGGGCAATGTTAACCCGGAAACACTTCTAGGGACCCCTGGGACACTGTTAACCCAGTCCTGTACCCATTCCGTACGATTCCCGTACAATCAAATATTTATAAATACACGCAAATCCATGCGTTCAGTATGTATTTAAACATTTCAATAGTAACATGCTGTAACAATTCTGGCAAAATCAGGTATACCCTAACCGGTATATACTATTTATGTGTTATTTAATAATGAATATGTGAATTATGATGCGTTATACGAGTATGTATGATTCAAAGTACGAATTATACTCGATTATACTGTAAATCGTATTGGAAATACGATTAACCGATTAACGGTTATTGAAGCCCGAACGATCGGGGATTGCATTATAGACGAAATATATAATATTTAGTGATGTTTACGAAGTATTAAAGCTTCGGGATAAGTGAATTAAAGCACAGAAAAAAAAAGAATTTCGATTTAATGATACGTCGGTACGTTAAACGAAACCTTTAATACCAAACCGAGCAAGAGACGATCGATCAAGCCGAAAAAGATGCACAATTATTAATACTATGATGTTTTAAGTTAATAAATGTCATGGTTTAAGTTTTTAAATCGGTTTTAAATAAATTTTATTTTTAAGCCGAAAAAACGACCGTTTTAGCCTCGTTTTAAGCCGAATTAAACGTTTAACCGAAAAACGAACTGAACCAGATTATCCAAAACATTATCCGGATTACGAGTATCCGAATATGTGGCCACACATGAAGATGTGGGTCCCCACCCCACACTCCAAAGGTCCGATCGGGCCACCTCTCCCCACACTTCATTTCATTTTCTTTTTTTACAAACATAATCCAACAAACCACCAATTCTCTCAAGTTCTTGAACCAAAACCCGAGACCTTAGCAAGAAAAACCAAGGTAAAGATCGTGTATGTACGTGTTTATGTTCGTTTCTTGAGTTTTCTTGCAAGGAAATGAGGTTTCCAAGTGAAAAAGGGTGAAAACCCGAGATGGAACCGATTCTTTCACGATCAAGTGATGTATACGGGTTATACAAGGGATCTTGGTCCAAGAAAGGAGTTAAACGAACCAAAAACGAATTTTTACGGTTAAATCGTTGTTTTTATATCATAACCGAAACCATGAAAGAAATGGCTTGATTGTGGGTGTAACTTGCTTGGTGTGGTGTTATTGTGTTTGTAGGTGTTGTATCTAGTTGCTAGCAAGGGCTAGAAAGCGAGATTCTTGCGGTTTGAAGCTAGAAACTCAAGGTAGTTCGGTTTTGTGTGATGTTTGTATATTTGGACAGATTGTGTTTCGTGTAGATTTAGGTCATGAAATTTTACAGGGATGATCTACACATGAAAATATGAGTTCTGTGAATTTTTGGTAATTTTTGGACAAAGGATGAATATTTGGTGAATTTAATGCTCGGTTTTGGCCAAAAATGGTGAAAAATAGTTAAATATCATGAAAAATTCTGGAAAATTTCATATAAGCTTTTCATAACATGTATAAGTCACACACAAAATTTGAGGTCATTTGGAGAAGTCTAAGTAGGCTTTTTGGTTAAACGAGTTCTAGGGTTTTCTAGCTCGGTTTTAGTGAAAACGGCATTTAAAAAAGGATTTTGGTTCTGGAAAAATTACAGGGGACTATGGAGATGGCAGGGGTCATCCAGGAAAAATTTGGGATTTTTCTAAAATCGTTTGGTATTTACGACATATTTAGTGTTTAAAAATAGATAAATAAATGTTAAATATAAAAATTAATTCTGGAAATATTTTTATAAAATTCCCCACTGCCAAAAAGTGATTTGTGCAAAATTTCAAGATCCGAGACTAAACGGATAATTATTTGTGCTAAAACAAACTTTTAAAGCTTAAAAGGCGTAAACCGGTAAAGTTCGCATAAGCGAGCTGACTGATGTATAAAAACCCTAAAAATGAACTATTTTCATATAATTGAGTTAAACAAGTAAAAATGAATCATCCGAAAATAATTCGGATGATTTGAGTGTTTTTAACCAATTTAACAGTTTCCGGTACGATAATGACGGAAACGGGTCCCGCGGCCAATCGGGACGTCTAAACCGAGCCCTAATTTCACAACTTAGTTAAATTATCAATTAACAACTATTTTCGGGTCGTGTGTGACCAAACTCATTTTTGAAACATAAAAATGGATAACCGTGCTAGGCACGTAAAACGGGAAAAATGACTAATAGTAAATCCGACTAGTGAACTCTACACGATATCACAATCTGAGTCCGGTGAAGTGTTTCTGGGTTAACATTGCCCCCAGAACAAGTACAGTACTGGGTTAACTGTGTCCCCAGATGTACCGGTTAACACGGTTAAAGTTATGTTAATAGTGATTGTATAGTAACGAACTTAGAGATCGTATTACAGATTTGGACTAGTAGCTGGAGTGTTGTATTACTAATTTGCCTACGATAAGGTGAGTTTCACGAGCCCCTTTTTCTGAATTGTTTTCAAATATTTTCCCGGGGCGAAAAGCATGTTATTATTTAAATGTTTAAGTACTTACTGAACGCATGGATTTGCGTGTATTTATAAATATTTGATTGTACGGGAATTGTATGGAATGGGTACATTACTGGGTTAACAGTGTCCCCAGATGTCCCTGAAAGTGTTTCTGGGTTAACATTGCCCCCGGAATGGGTACATTACTGGGTTTACAGTGTCCCCAGATGTCCCTGAAAGTGTTTCTGGGTTAACATTGCCCCCGGAATGGGTACAGTACTGGGTTAACAGTGTCCCCAGATGTCTCTAGAAGTGTTTCTGGGTTAACATTGCCCCCGGAATGGGTACAGTACTGGGTTAACAGTGTCCCCAGATGTCTCTAATATATGATTATCATAATGATTTATCACTGTTTATTTAAATTAGTGAAACTCACCAACTATTCGTAGTTGACCCGTTTTCTTTACATGCTTTCTAGGTACTCCCAAACTGGAGTAAGTGCTACATGCTTGATGATGCTTGCTATTTGTGGAAGTTTAGGGATCATTTTGTATTAAATATGATAATGTAATGTTGGTAAAACTTATGTGCTATCGCCTAGACGGGAACTAAACTCGGAACAATGTAATATGATGTAAATTAATGTAGTGGTGTTTTCTTTATAAGCAATGCTGTTGATATCAGATGTGTCTGTTGCATCTCGTTTACGTTTCCGCTGCGGTTACGGGGTGTTACAGAACTTGGTATCAGAGCCATTGGTTATAAATGAATTAGGACGTCTTTAAAAGATAACTAAAATATAACCGGTAGCTCAAGTATTATAGGATCTGAATATCAACTAATAATATATAGTGACGAGATCTGGATGAACTTGGATGGACAAGTGAGTTATTATGGTCTGGAACATAATAACAGACTTGCCCGCACGAGGGAATTCAGGGGAAGTCACGGGGGACATTAATAGGTAAAATCGGCAACATGTGTGTAAGTATATGATAATATTTTTATGTGACAAGGTTGTATAAATGTGTGTATATTAATTTAATTATGATTTACATTATGAAAGGGACTATATGTTTGCTAACTTGTGTACAGGTAAGCATGTCAAGATCACGAAGTTTATCGGTAGAGGAGGACCCGGAGGAGGCCAGTTCCGGGGACTCTAGGAGTGTACGTTTAGCTTCCAGCACCGAGCCTAC
Source organism: Bidens hawaiensis (assembly GCF_021521415.1). Taxonomy (NCBI): domain Eukaryota; kingdom Viridiplantae; phylum Streptophyta; class Magnoliopsida; order Asterales; family Asteraceae; genus Bidens; species Bidens hawaiensis. The sequence goes on from NW_027497617.1 coordinate 135,713, forward strand.
TGAGACTAGCCATAGGAGGGCTAGCTTGTCCTCCCCTGCTAGGGTTACCAGATCTCCCACCCCACCCGCACGACAGGTCGCCCTTACCCCTCCCAGACCCGGTCCCCGCCTCACGGCGCGGATCTGTGTCCCTTACGTCCCACCTACCTTTACCCCACCCAGATCCACTTACTATAGGGGCGAGTCCTCCCGCCCCCAGCCCGGGCCTGTGCCGCCACCCGTGTGGGGTACCCCCAGGCCGGTGAGGGATGAGCGTCCCTCCGCCGAGGCGGCATGGCTCCGAGTGCTCACCGAGCAGTTGAATGAGCACACCACCGCCTTGACAGTGGGTATTCAGAGGAGGAATCACTTGGCGGATTGCATACTGGACAGCCAGCATGCGATCGCGCAGCTGAGGAGGGAGGACGCCTACTCCCAGTGGATGATTGACCGGATGGAAACACGGATCCGGGGTTTGATGGCAGTGTTAGTGGGGATGGTGGCAGTGTTGGTGTGGATGGTGGCAGTGTTGGTGTGGTTGGTATACCACCGTGTTTAGATCGTGTTAGAGTGGTAGTAGTCATGGGCCGCTTTTTGATACTCTGTGTTAGCAGTTAGTGACGATGCTAACATAGAGTGAATCTTGGGTAGTTATAATACAGTCACTAGCCCATAGGGGGTCTTTTTTTTGGGATACCATTGTAGATATTTTGATGTATCATTCAAGCACTGACCCATAGCGGGTTATGTCGAAATGATGCCGTTGTAGAACTGATGTATGAAAACTTAATCTATGGGCTAACGTTAATGTAATGTGTACTGATGATTATGTAAAATGTACTAATGTTTATTAATGAATGGAATATGTGTTGTGTATCGAAATTGGAATTTGTATTAATTATATGTATTTTCTTAATGTTGTGTAGAATGGCACCTAAACGGTCAGCTCAAATGTCAGAAGTGGATGTGAGTCGTTTGATTGCTCGACAGTTAGAGGCGGCGATACCGGATATAGTATCGCGCATCGCCGCCAGTATTAACAATACGACCAATCCAGACCCTGCGAGCAATCAAACGACCACCAATAATGCTGGGGAACAAAATGTTAATCCTCCACCGAGCGGTAACCCGATTCCGAGTAATGACGCGCCGCCTAGGGTGGTCGTTACAGACAGTAATGGCCCTATACCCAGTGTAGAAACGAACCGCACTGAACCGACTCCTGCAACAAGGGGATGTTCAATTAAAGATTTTATGTTGTGCAAGCCCCTAGAATTTAGCGGGTCTGAGGGACCCAATGGGTTGGTTAAATGGATTGAGAAAATAGAGTCGGTTGTGAACATCAGTAACTGCCCTGAGGAAAACATTGTTAAGTATGCTACCTGCACGTTCACGGACCATGCCTTGACATGGTGGAACACAATAGTGCAAACTCGCGGTCAGGCAGCGACAAACCGCATGACTTGGACAGAACTCAAAGCCCTTGTTCTGGAACATTTCTGCCCGAAAAACGAACTGCAGAAGTTAGAAAACGAGTTGTGGAACTTGGAGATGCAGGGGGCAGACCACTTGGGTTATACGAACCGATTTAATGAATTGTCGCGATTGGTGCCGTGGTTGGTCACCCCTGAGTCAAAGAGGGTGGAGCGATATATATGGGGACTAACTCCAGTAGTAAGGAGTATAATCAACACTGGGGGACACCAGACGTTTGAGGGTGCGGTGACGCAAGCTGGTATTGTCACATACGATTTCGTGAGGAGTGGGTCACTGAAGGTGGCAGGAGAGTCTGCCGGAGGAAAGCGAGGTACGTATGATAATAGTACCCCGGGGAAGCAGCAAGACAAACGTGCTAGGCCCGCTGCCCAGAACTACGCCATGACTAGTTCAGGCGGAAGGCAAGAACCGCAGAAGGGAACGTTTCCTAAGTGTGGGAAATGCGGTTACCACCATGGTGGCGTGTGCAAAGAGGTGGTGTGCCACCGGTGTGGCAGGGTTGGGCACTACGCACCGAGTTGTAGGACAAACCTGAACAATCTGAACCGACAACCGCAACCTATCCGTGCGCAACCATTTAGGACCCAACCAGCCCGACAACAAAACCCACAAGGAAACCAAATGATGACCACTAGCCGTGCTTGCTTTGAATGCGGCAGCACAGATCACTTCAAGAGAAACTGTCCGAAGCTGAACCAGGGAGGAAATGGGAGGCAAACTGTGGGTCAGGCATCGTCGTCCAATCCGGCGCGAGGCCGAGCATTCGTGATGGGGGCGAACGAAGCACGCCAGGACCCCAGCGTAGTGACAGGTACATTCCACGTCTCTGATCATTACGCTTCTGTATTATTTGATACAGGCGCCGATAGAAGTTTTGTTTCTGTTACATTTCTTTCGATAGCAAACCTTCCGATTAGTGAACCCATAGAACCTTATACCGTAGAAGTCGCTAATGGTAAAACCATGATAGTTAATCAGATAGTTCGGAATTGCCCTTTTATTCTGAACGATCAATCCTTCCTGATTGACTTATTACCGGTAGAATTAGGTAGTTTTGACGTGATAGTGGGAATGGATTGGTTAGCACGTAACAAAGTGGAAATAAAATGTGAAAAGAAAATCGTCAAGATCCGGGTGTCGGATGACGAAGAGGTGTTAGTGCAAGGGGAGAAGTCGGGCACAATGATACCATTTATATCCCACCTCAAGGTGTTAAAATATATACGCCTGGGATGCGTGGCGTATCTAGCAAGCTTGACGGCCACAGATTCTGATGAGAAACGGGTGGATGACATCCCGGTAGTACGCGAATTTCCACAAGTTTTCCCAGAAGAACTTCCTGGATTACCGCCAACCCGACAAGTCGAATTCAGAATCGATCTATTACCTCAAGCTGGCCCTGTTGCTAAAGCACCCTACCGACTTGCACCGTCCGAGATGCAAGAATTATCCAATCAGTTGCAGGAATTATTGGATAAAGGATTTATACGTCCTAGTTATTCCCTGTGGGGTGCACCTGTATTATTCGTGAAAAAGAAGGACGGGAGCCTTAGAATGTGCATTGATTACAGGGAGTTGAACAACTTAACCATTAAAAATAGGTACCCCCCTTCCTCGAATTGATGACCTGTTTGACCAGCTGCAAGGTGCGAGCTATTTCTCAAAAATCGATCTTAGATCGGGATACCATCAGGTTAGAATTCAGGAAGAGGAAATCCCAAAAACCGCATTCCGGACTCGCTACGGCCATTACGAGTTCTTAGTTATGCCTTTCGGGCTAACGAATGCGCCGGCAGTGTTCATGGACCTCATGAATCGAGTCTGTAAACCCTACCTCGACAAATTCGTCATCGTGTTTATTGACGATATTTTGATTTACTCGAGAAGTAAAGAGGAGCACGAGCAACACCTAAGAATAATTTTAGAGCTTCTGAATCAGGAGAAGTTGTATGCAAAATTCTCCAAGGGTAACTTCTGGTTACAGGAAGTGCAGTTCCTCGGTCACGTTGTAAACCATCAAGGAATACACGTTGATCCGAGTAAAATTGAAGCAATTAAGAATTGGCAAGCGCCTAAAACGCCAAAGGAAATCCGCCAATTCTTAGGCTTAGCTGGATATTATCGTCGATTTATAGAGAACTTTTCCAGCATCGCCCAACCTTTAACTCTCCTGACTCGAAAGGATCGAAAGTATGAATGGGGAGAAGAGCAGGAGATGGCGTTTCAAGCGTTAAAGCAAAAATTGTGCCAAGCGCCGATTTTAAGTCTCCCCGATGGAGACGATGGTTTTGTCGCATATTGTGACGCATCGCGAAGAGGGTTAGGATGCGTGTTGATGCAGAATAATAAGGTTATAGCCTATGCTTCCCGACAGTTAAAAGTACACGAGAAAAATTACACTACTCATGACTTAGAACTGGGAGCGGTTATCTTCGCACTTAAAATCTGGAGACATTATCTCTACGGTACAAAGTGCACCATCTTCACCGATCATAAAAGTTTGCAACACATATTTGATCAGAAAGAACTAAATATGAGGCAACGAAGATGGGTCGAGTTGTTGAGCGATTATGACTGTGACATCCGTTATCACCCCGGCAAGGCTAACGTTGTAGCCGATGCCTTGAGTAGGAAAGATCGGGTTAAGCCATTGCGAGTGCGAGCGTTGGGGTTGATAGTCCAGTCGAACCTTTCGGACCTGGTTCGAGTCGCTCAACGTGAGGCGTTGAAAGAGGAACAATTGGAAAAAGAGGGACTTTACGGCAATGAGAAGAATTTCGAACAGCGCGTGGATGAAATTCTCTATTTCAAAAGTCGGATTTGGATCCCGACCCTCCATGATCTGCGTGAATTAATCATGGACGAAGCACATAGATCAAAATATTCCATACATCCGGGATCGGATAAGATGTACAAGGATGTAAAGGAGTTCTACTGGTGGCTGGGTATGAAAAAGGATATCGCAACGTATGTCGGTAAATGTACGACTTGTGCGAGAGTTAAGGCAGAGCACCAGAAACCCTTGGGAATGTTACAACAACCGGAAATTCCCGAATGGAAGTGGGAGCAAATCACGATGGATTTTGTGACTCATCTTCCTAAAACGTCCCGAGGACATGATGCAATTTGGGTAATCGTGGATCGATTAACCAAATCAGCACATTTTATCCCGATTAGAAATAATTATAACACAGAGAGACTTGCGCAGATTTATATAAATGAAATTGTGTCTCGTCATGGGATACCCATCTCAATCATCTCCGATCGGGATAGCCATTTCACCTCCAAGCTTTGGCAAGCTGTGCAAGAAGCGCTGGGAACGCGTATTGATCTAAGCACAGCTTACCACCCTCAGACCGATGGTCAGTCTGAGAGGACCATCCAAACCCTGGAGGATTTGCTTCGTGCATGCGTACTGGATTTTAAGGGAAATTGGGATCAACATCTCCCACTCATTGAATTTTCCTATAATAACAGTTACCATAGCAGTATAAAGGCAGCGCCTTACGAAGCATTGTATGGTCGGAAGTGCCGATCACCACTCTGTTGGACTGAAGTGGGCGACACTCAGGTTATTAGATCAGACCTGGTCCAGGAAACGACCAGCAAAATCCTTGAAATTAGGAGCAATCTGAAGGCCGCGCGGGATCGGCAAAAGAGTTATGCCGATACCCGTAGAAAACCGTTGTCGTTTGAGAAAGGCGATAAAGTGTATTTGAAAGTATCACCTTGGAAGGGTAGTCAGATTTGGAAAGGCGGGGAAGTTAGCCCCGAGATATATTGGACCCTTCAATATTACTGCAAAAATCGGTCCCGTAGCGTACCGATTAGAACTACCCGATGAATTGAGTGCAGTTCACAACGTGTTTCACGTATCGAACTTGAAAAGATTTCTGGCGGATGATACATCGGTGTTACCTTTAGAGGGTGTCCAAATAAATGATAAACTCAATTTCGTAGAGGAACCCGTAGAAATACTAGACGGAAAAATCAAGCAACTTAGACACAACAAGATTTCGTTGGTCAAAGTTAGATGGAATTCGCAACGAGGCCCAGAATAAACCTGGGAGCGAAAGGACGAATTCCGGAAGAAATAACCCCATCTATTTCCCCAAAAAGAAGTAGTCGTCGCGTAAAAATTTCGAGAACGAAATTTCTTTTACGGGGGGAGAATGTAACAATTCCGGCAAAATCAGGTATACCCTAACCGGTATATACTATTTATGTGTTATTTAATAATGAATATGTGAATTATGATGCGTTATACGAGTATGTATGATTCAAAGTACGAATTATACTTGATTATACAGTAAATCGTATTGGAAATACGATTAACCGATTAACGGTTATTGAAGCCCGAACGATCGGGGATTGCAGTATAGACGAAATATATAATATTTAGTGATGTTTACGAAGTATTAAAGCTTCGGGATAAGTGAAATAAAGCACAGAAAAAAAAAGGATTTCGATTTAATGATACGTCGGTACGTTAAACGAAACCTTTAATACCAAACCGAGCAAGAGACGATCGATCAAGCCGAAAAAGATGCACAATTATTAATACTATGATGTTTTAAGTTAATAAATGTCATGGTTTAAGTTTTTAAATCGGTTTTATATAAATTTTATTTTTAAGCCGAAAAACGACCGTTTTAGCCTCGTTTTAAGCCGAATTAAACGTTTAAACCGAAAAACGAACTGAACCAGATTATCCAAAACATTATCCGGATTACGAGTATCCGAATATGTGGCCACAAATGAAGATGTGGGTCCCCACCCCACCCTCCAAAGGTCCGATCGGACCACCTCTCCCCACACTTCATTTCATTTTCTTTTTTTACAAACATAATCCAACAAACCACCAATTCTCTCAAGTTCTTGAACCAAAACCCGAGACCCTAGCAAGAAAAACCAAGGTAAAGATCGTGTATGTACGTGTTTATGTTCGTTTCTTGAGTTTTCTTGCAAGGAAATGAGGTTTCCAAGTGAAAAAGGGTGAAAACCCGAGATGGAACCGATTCTTTCACGATCAAGTGATGTATACGGGTTATACAAGGGATCTTGGTCCAAGAAAGGAGTTAAACGAACCAAAAACGAATTTTTACGGTTAAATCGTTGTTTTTATATCATAACCGAAACCATGAAAGAAATGGCTTGATTGTGGGTGTAACTTGCTTGGTGTGGTGTTATTGTGTTTGTAGGTGTTGTATCTAGTTGCTAGCAAGGGCTAGAAAGCGAGATTCTTGCGGTTTGAAGTTAGAAACTCAAGGTAGTTCGGTTTTGTGTGATGTTTGTATATTTGGACAGATTGTGTTTCGTGTAGATTTAGGTCATGAAATTTTACAGGGATGATCTACACATGAAAATATGAGTTCTGTGAATTTTTGGTAATTTTTGGACAAAGGATGAATATTTGGTGAATTTAATGCTCGGTTTTGGCCAAAAATGGTGAAAAATAGTTAAATATCATGAAAAATTCTGGAAAATTTCATATAAGCTTTTCATAACATGTATAAGTCACACACAAAATTTGAGGTCATTTGGAGAAGTCTAAGTAGGCTTTTTGGTTAAACGAGTTATAGGGTTTTCTAGCTCGGTTTTAGTGAAAACGGCATTTAAAAAAGGATTTTGGTTCTGGAAAAATTACAGGGGACTATGGAGATGGCAGGGGTCATCCAGGAAAAATTTGGGATTTTTCTAAAATCGTTTGGTATTTACGACATATTTAGTGTTTAAAAATAGATAAATAAATGTTAAATATAAAAATTAATTCTAGAAATATTTTTATAAAATTCCCCACTGCCAAAAAGTGATTTGTGCAAAATTTCAAGATCCGAGACTAAACGGATAATTATTTGTGCTAAAACAAACTTTTAAAGCTTAAAAGGCGTAAACCGGTAAAGTTCGCATAAGCGAGCTGACTGATGTATAAAAACCCTAAAAATGAACTATTTTCATATAATTGAGTTAAACAAGTAAAAATGAATCATCCGAAAATAATTCGGATGATTTGAGTGTTTTTAACCAATTTAACAGTTTCCGGTACGATAATGACGGAAACGGGTCCCGCGGCCAATCGGGACGTCTAAACCGAGCCCTCATTTCACAACTTAGTTAAATTATCAATTAACAACTATTTTCGGGTCGTGTGTGACCAAACTTATTTTTGAAACATAAAAATGGATAACCGTGCTAGGCACGCAAAACGGGAAAAATGACTAATAGTAAATCCGACTAGTGAACTCTACACGATATCACAATCTGAGTCCGGTGAAGTGTTTCTGGGTTAACATTGCCCCCAGAACGAGTACAGTACTGGGTTAACTGTGTCCCCAGATGTACCGGTTAACACGGTTAAAGTTATGTTAATAGTGATTGTATAGTAACGAACTTAGAGATCGTATTACAGATTTGGACTAGTAGCTGGAGTGTTGTATTACTAATTTGTCTACGATAAGGTGAGTTTCACGAGCCCCTTTTTCTGAATTGTTTTCAAATATTTTCCCGGGGCGGAAAGCATGTTATTATTTAAATGTTTAAGTACTTACTGAACGCATGGATTTGCGTGTATTTATAAATATTTGATTGTACAGGAATTGTATGGAATGGGTACATTACTGGGTTAACAGTGTCCCCAGATGTTCCTGAAAGTGTTTCTGGGTTAACATTGCCCCCAGAATGGGTACATTACTGAGTTAACAGTGTCCCCAGATGTCCCTGAAAGTGTTTCTGGGTTAACATTGCCCCCGGAATGGGTACAGTACTGGGTTAACAGTGTCCCCAGATGTCTCTAGAAGTGTTTCTGGGTTAACATTGCCCCCGGAATGGGTAACGTACTGGGTTAACAGTGTCCCCAGATGTCTCTAATATATGATTATCATAATTATTTATCACTGTTTATTTAAATTAGTGAAACTCACCAACTATTCGTAGTTGACCCGTTCTCTTTACATGCTTTCTAGGTACTCCCAAACTGGAGTAAGTGCTACATGCTTGATGATGCTTGCTATTTGTGAAAGTTTAGGGATCATTTTGTATTAAATATGATAATGTAATGTTGGTAAAACTTATGTGCTATCGCCTAGACGGGAACTAAACTCGGAACAATGTAATATGATGTAAATTAATGTAGTGGTGTTTTCTTTATAAGCAATGCTGTTGATATCAGATGTGTCTGTTGCATCCCGTTTACGTTTCCGCTGCGGTTACGGGGTGTTACACATGCTTTCCGCCCCGGGAAAATATTTGAAAACAATTCAGAAAAAGGGGCTCGTGAAACTCACCTTAGCACATGCAAGCAGGTAACAACAATCATTATCAGTTAACACGTCAATCTGTAATATGATCCCTACGATCGTTACTATACACTTATTATTAATATAACTTTAACCAAGTTTACCGGTACATCTAGGGGCACTGTTAACCCAGCACTGTACCCGTTCTGGGGGCAAGGTTAACCCAGAAACACTTCTCCGGACTCAGATTGTGATGTCGTTTAGAGTTCCATGGTCACAACTACTATTAGTCGTTTTTTCTCGTTTTGCGTGTCTAGCACGGTTATCCGTTTTTATGTTTCAAAAATGAGGTTGGTCACACACGACCCGAAAATAGTGGTTGTCTGATAATTTAATTAAAGACGTGAAATTATAGCTCGGTTTAGACGCCCCGATTGGCCGCGGGACCCGTTTCCGTCTTTGGCGTACCGGAAACTGTTAAAATAGGTTAAAATTACTCAAATCATCCGAATTATTTTCGGATGATTTATTTTTACTTGTTTAACTCATTTATATGAAAATAGTTCATTTTTAGGGTTTTTATACACCAGTCAGCTCGCTTAAGCGAACTTCACCGGTTTACGCGTTTTAACTTTAAAAGTTTGATAATTAGCACGATTAATTATCCGTTTACTCTCGGATCTTGAAATTTTGCAAAAATCACTTTTTAACAGTGGGGAATTTAATAAAAATATTTCCAGAATTAATTCTTATATTTAAAATTTATTTATCTATTTTTAAACACCATTTAAACACTAAATATGTCGTAAATACCAAACGATCTTAGAAAAATCCCAAATTTTTTTTGGATGTCCCCTGCCATCCACATAGTCCGCTGTAATTTTTCCAGAACCAAAATATTCTTTTACATGCCCTTTTTACTAAAACCGAGCAAGAAATCCCTAGAACTCGTTTAACCGAAAAGCCTACTTAGACTTCTCCAACGGACCTCAAATTTTGTTTGTGACTTATACATGATATAAATAGCTTATCTGCAATTTTCTAGAATTCTTCTTGATATTTAACTATTTTTCACCATTTTTGGCCAAAACCGAGCATTAAATTCACCAAATATTCATCCTTTATCCAAAAATTACCAAAAATTCACATAACTCATATTTTCATGTGTTTAACACCTCTGTAAAATTTCATGACCTAACTCTAAAGCATCAACAATCTGTCCAAATTTCCCAAAACTGAACATAACCGAATATACCTTTCGTTTTCCGCCACTACGAGCCACAAACTCGTCTTTCCGCCTTATCTACCACTAAATACAGAGCCTACAATCAACATACCACAATACCAAGCAAGTTACACTCACGATCAAGCCATTTCTTTCATGGTTTCGGTTATGATTCCGAAAACAAAGATTTAACCGTAAAAATTCGTTTTTGATTCGTTTAACTCCTTTCTTGGACCAAGATCCTTTGTATAACCCGTATACATCACTTGATCATGCAAGAATCGGTTTTCATCATTGAAACCTCATTTTCTTGCAAATTAACTCAAGAAACGAATATGAACACGTAAATAACACGATTTTACCTCGGTTTTTCTTGCTAGAATCTCGGGTTTTAGTTCAAAGGTTGAGAGGTTTGAAGGATTGTTGGATTTGTGTTTGTGAAAAAAGAAAGAATGGAATGGGGTTAACCCCCTCATTCCGATCGGAGTAGTGTGGGGGGTGGGGTGGGACCCACCTCTCCAATATTAGCCACATATTTGGATTCTCGTAATCCGGGATAATGTTTTGGATAATCTGGTTCAGTTCGTTTTTCGGTTAAATGTTTAATTCGGCTTAAAAAGAGGCTAAAACGGTCGTTTTTCGGCTAAAAAATGAAATTTATATAAAACCGATTTAAGAACTTTAAAAAACTTAAACCATGACATTTATTAACTTAAAACATCATATCATTAATTATCGCGCATCTTTTTCGGGTTGATCGATCATCTCTTGCTCGGTTTGGTATTAAAGGTTTCGTTTAACGTACCGACGTACTATTAAATCGAAATCCTTTTTTCTGTGCTTTAATCCACTTATCCCGAAGCTTTAATACTTCGTAACATCACTAAATATCATATATCTCGTCTATAATTGAACCCTCGATTCATTCGGGTTTCAATAACTATCGATCGTTTGATCGCATATTCAATACGGTGAATTATATATTCACGTACAATCAATACAATGAACCATGTATTCTCGTATAATTACCATGGTAACTCATGTACCCGACATTACATATGACGTAACTAACGTCTACCGGTTAGGGTATACCTGGTTTCGTCGGAATCGTTACATTCTCCCCCCGTTAAGAAATTTCGTCCTCGAAATTTTTCACGCCCTCTATCTCCTTTCGAGAGAAAAGTGGGGGGTTTTTCCTTCAGAATTCACCCTCGCGTTACCAAGTATAATCTTGTCCTCGCTGTGAATTCCACTTAATCTTAATTAATAAAGCTTGGTATGTCCAAACTGTTTTGTTTTCCCGTCTACTATCTCTACGGAATTAGTTCTGATATCAAGCATGTCTTCTATGAGTACCTCTATTACTAGTACTTTCGTTGCCTCATCGCTTAGGCACTTTTCAATCCGTATACATGGCAAAATATCCTGTATAGTACTTAGCCCCTAGAGTACTTTAATCGATAAACTAAATGACCAACCATGGAGATAGTTCTCATGGGGTCCAATTTATTAAGAAGCTATTTTCGGTTTTGCCAAACCTCATATCACCTCTCTCTAAGGTGATGCCTTAAAATGCCTTGTCACCTCTATTCAGGGACAATGGTTTCCTTTGAACGTTGGCATAAACCCTTTGCCAATCACGCGCTGCTTTCAACTTGTCTTAAATATTATAAATCCGATTGGTTGTTTCTCGAATCAATTCAAATCTTATGGCTTGATTGACGCCCATTTTCAATTTAACAAATTGGTGATAATTACTTCACCCATAAAAAGCTTCAAGCTCTCGATGCTTCCTTCCCCGCCTTCCAATAATGGAAGTAGGATGACTATTTTGATCTGAGATAATTGAAAATGGCACTCCACGACGAGATACCATTTCACCATCAGGAATTTGGGCAAGAATTCATTGTAATTTATTCCCACTATCATTGGCGAATTTTCTGTCGTTGTGGCGTTCCCTAGGGTTTTCGGTGTGCAGCCTTATCTCTTGCATAACTCAATATTCACCAACACACGTAACCATATCTTTCTCCAAACTCGACCATTAATAAAAATCCTTTCAGATATCCGTATCATCAATATTCAAATCCGATCCCGGATGTATGGATTATTTCGATCTATGCGCTTCGTCAATGATTAATTCACGAAGGTCATGGAGGGTCGGGATCCAAACCCGATTTTTGAAGTAGAGAATTTAGTCCACGCGCTGTTCGAAATTCTCCTCATTGCCGTAAGATTCCTTCTTTTCCAATTGTTCCTCTTTCAACGCCTCACGTTGAGCGACTCGAATCAGGTTCGAAGGTTCGACTGGACTATCATCCCCAGCACTCGCACTCGCAATGGCTTAACCCGATCTTTCTTACTCAAGGCATCTGCTACGACGTTAGCCTTGCCAGGGTGATAACGGATGTCACAGTCATAATCGCTTAACAACTCGACCCATCTTCGTTGCCTCATATTCAGTTCCTTCTGATCAAATATGTGCTGCAAACTTTTATGATCGGTGAAGATGGTGCACTTCGTATCGTAGAGACAATGTCTCCACATTTTAAGTGCGTAGATAACCGCTCCCAGTTCTAAGTCGTGAGTAGTGTAATTTTACTCGTGTACTTTTAACTGTCGGGAAGCATAGGCTATAACCTTAATATACTGCGTCAACACGCATCCTAACCCTTTACGCGATGCGTCACAATACGCGACAAAACCATCGTCTCCATCGGGGAGACTTAAAATCGGCGCTTGGCACAATTTTAATGGTTTCTATCTTATTTGGATCTTTGTGAAATCTTTGTTGCTTTACAACATGACCAAGGGATTATGCCTTCTTTATTCAAAATCACATTTTGAAAACTTCGCGTATAGCTCTTCTTGCTTTAACACTTCCACAATTTTCCTTAATCGTCGTTCGTGCTCTTCTTTACGTTGCGAATATATCAAAATATCATCAATGAATGCTATGACAAATTTGTCAAAGTAAGGTTTACAGACTCGATTCATGAGTTCCATGAATACTGCCTGCGCATTTGTTAACCCGAACGGCATGAATAAGAATTCATAATGGCCGTAGCGAGTCCGCAACGCTGTTGCTGCAACGTCCTCCTCTTGGATTTTTCATTTGGTGATAACTATATATAAGATCAATTTTCTAAAGATAAATCGCCCTTTGCAGTTGGTTAAACAGATCATTTACTTCGAAGAAGTGAATACCTATTCTTGATCGTCACTTTATTCAATTCTCCCTAATCAACACATATCCTAACACTTCCGTCCTTCATTTCCCAATTAAAACTGGTGCACCCCATGGTGACTAACTAGGTCGTATAAAATCTTATCCAACAATTCTTGTAACTGATTGGATAATTCTTGCATCTCGGACGGTGCAAGTCGGTAGGGTGCTTTAGCAACAGGGCCAGCTTGAGACATTAAATCGATTCTGAATTCGACCTGTCGGGTTGGCGGTAATCCAGGAAGTTCTTCTGGGAAAACTTGTGGAAATTTGCATACCACCGGATATCTTCTATATGTTTTCTTTTAAATACTTTGGCAATCACGTTTGTTAAATACACCACGTCTTCTTGTCGTAAATATTATAACATCTCAAGATGAGATTAGAGTGGCAACATAATACCGTACACTTTTCTCTGTATTTAATCGCTTCATCGTCCGAAAGAGAGCTTCTAATCATCTTCTTTTCATATTTGATTTCTGCTTCATGTTGAGTTAGCCAATCCATGCTAACTATTACGTCAAAACTTCTTTGCTTTACTGGTCGTAGGTCAATAAGGAAAGGTTAATCGTTCAGAATAATAGGACAATTCCGTACAATCTAGTTAACCATTAGGGATTTACCGTTAGCGATTCTACAGTATAGGGTTCTATAGTTTCACTTAATCGGTATCTTTCCAAATGATAGGAGGTTAACGGGAACTAACTTCTATCGACGACCGTAAAAATTATCACTGAAGTCTATTGATTTAAAACTACCACATACTTAACACCACCTTTGGATCATGACGTGCTTTATTCAAATTACTCACAAAAGCACGGCTCCTTGCTTGATCAGAGGTTGATGCTTGTCATGAGGTTCGTCTTCCAACGACACCTTGGTTCAACTTTGGGCAATTTCTTTTGAAACGTTCTGTACTGCCACATTCATAGCAAGTACAACTGTTTGGCATAATTTGGTTTCTTTGGATGAATTGTTATTGAAGTTGCTGGGTTCGGAGTGGTTGTACACGAATGGGTTGGGGTTGCCGGTTCACATGGCTTCAATTGGTTCTACAATTGGGGCATTACGCCCATCTTTACCACACCTGTGGCCTACTATCACTCGACATTCTTCTTCCTACCGATAACCATATTTTCCACATTTAGGGAAGGACCCTTCATGCGGTTCATGTTTTCAAACCAGAACTAGTCTTAGTATAATTCTGGGTTGTAGGACATGCCTACTTATTCACAAGTCTATCTTGCACTATACCTTTATCATTTCTCTTCTTTAATACTCGACGTCTCTCCTAACGTCCCTCCAGTCCGCTTCCCATAGAGTCAAATATATCAATGCTGACTGGTGACACAACCCTTCCAAAGGTTATATATTTTACAGGATTGACTATACTCCTTATCGATGGAGTTAGTCCCCAATATTGCGCTCACTTCGCTTAGTTTCAGGAGTAATTAGCCATGTTACCAGACATGACAATTCCTTCAAACGATTAGCGTTTTCTAAGTGATCAGCATACAACATTTCTATCTTCCATAGTTCAGTTTCCAACCTTTGAACTTAATTACTCGAATAAAAGTGCTCTAGCACAAGAATTTTAAATTCCGACCACATCATCTGAGCAAAAATTTTCTAACTATTATTTTGTACCATCGTGTTCCATCACGATACAACATAATCTACCAACATATCTGTAGCATATTTCACTACACAATGTTCTAGACTCTTACCAATATCCTTAACCATTTCGATCTTTTCTATCCACTCGCTAATCTATTCCTCCCTTTACCATCAGTAAACTATTAATAATCCCCTTAACACAACCGATAAACATATCCTTCATACCGGATCTAATTCATTACGACTACTATTCATGTTTAGTTTATAACTAATACTTGTAGTCATAATAGCATTCGGTGGGACATTATCACTCTTAGTAATACCACTAAGAATTGAAATATTCATAATCATGTGATTGCTCGATCTATAATTCTGCGATCACATTTGCATCAACACTAGCAGTGATCTGTGATACTACATTCGGTATCATCATCTGCTATCTCTGAGCAATCAACCGAATCATATCAATCTCCATCATTGGAGTTACTATTTTTATGTCATTCTGCCGTACTCATCCCGTACGCAGTAATCAATACTAATCTCACCGTATAACTCGTTACCAATTCAATCATAACAGCAGGTACACATACACACCAAATATTATCATACATATTACACATACCAGTATCTAGTATATATGTCCCACAAGTATAATAACATATGGACTCAACCTGACGTCGGTTAACTTTTAAATACGCTTCATAACCCTTGTCACCAACTGACATAGAGATCTTTCTCAACAAAGATCAATGTTTAATATGCTTGATTTCAATATCCTTCTGCATGTCAGCATAACCGATACATGCTCACCGTGAGCACCAAACGATTACATACCACGGAGTTATAATATCCGTGTTTATTCGTATATCCGGCATACACAATATACCTCCTACGAATGAACAACCAACTATGCTATAATGATTCCAACACTTCTTTGTGTATAGGTAATCATTCTATTCGAGCATACATGGGTGTAGACATCTAACGGATGTAAGGATAACATAGGGAGTTGCAAGGTTCAAGGTAATTGCGCAACATGGGTTGCCTTCAAATATTATTAATTACTATTATGGGAAACTCTACACTTGCTCAGTCAATGTCCTCAGGCGTTCTAGGTTTGCTAAAATCGGTAATTCTCGATCTGAAGTTGGTCTGTCTCATATGTTTGTGAGTGAGCAATACATATATATATATTTCTATATATTATTTTATTTTATTTATTTATATTTACTCCTTTACCTTAATGGAATAAGAATGGGTTCAGGTACAGGTCCATCCGTACGTGAGGGTCGGCGGTGCGGATGAACATAGGGGTTATTAGGATATACGGTGCCGGTATTGGTAGGGTAAGGGATTTATCAATTTTGGTTGGGAGTGATGGTTACTAGATATTTCTGGTTAATGTCAAACGGGAGATCTAACTCGGTACTAACATAACTATTTCCCGATAAGTCAGACTTATCATCAACCGATGCTCTAGAAATTTTCAGCATCCCCAGTACTTTTATTATTTCATCCCCCGGTTCCTTATCCGGGTCCTATTTCTCAATTCATGTACCCACAAGATATGTACATCTATATATATACACATTAGCACGTATAAATAATATTATATACTTTACACATATGTTGCCATTTTTACCTATTAATGTACCCCGTGATTTCCCCTGAACTCCCTCGTGCGGACAAATCTGTTATTATGTTCCGGACCATGATAACTCACTTGTCCATCCGAGTTCATCCAGACCTCGTCACTATAAATTATAAGTTGATATTCAGATCCTATAATACTTGAGCTACTGGTTATATTTTAGGTATCTTTTAAAGACATCCTAATTCTTTTATAACCAATGGCTCTGATACCAAGTTCTGTAACACCCCGTAACCGCAGCGGAAACGTAAACGGGATGCGACAGACACCTCTGATATCAACCACATTGTTTATAAAGAAAACTGAATGCATTAATATACTTCAAATTACATTATCTTGTATTCCATTACCGTCTAGGTGATACACGCATCATACAATACGATACACAATTCTATTTGTTATAATGTATCCTAACATCCTGCACGCAAATCTTACACACATCAAGCACTTACCACGTAAGCAATCACTTCATCTTAATTGTACCTGAAAAGCATGTGAGAAAACGGGTCAACTACGAATAGTTGGTGAGTTTCACAATTTTAGTAAACCATGATAAATCCATATCATAATATAATATTATCTGGGGACACTGTTAACCCAGTACTGTACTCACTCCGGGGACAATGTTAACCCGGAAACACTTCTAGGGACCCCTGGGGACACTGTTAACCCAGTACTGTACTCACTCCGGGGGCAATGTTAACCCGGAAACACTTCTAGGGACCCCTGGGGACACTGTTAACCCAGTACTGTACTCACTCCGGGGGCAATGTTAACCCGGAAACACTTCTAGGGACCCCTGGGGACACTGTTAACCCAGTACTGTACTCACTCCGGGGGCAATGTTAACCCGAAAACACTTCTAGGGACCCCTGGGGACACTGTTAACCCAGTCCCGTACCCATTCCGTACGATTCCCGTACAATCAAATATTTATAAATACACGCAAATCTATGCGTTCAGTATGTATTTAAACATTTCAATAGTAACATGCTTTCCGCCCCGGGAAAATATTTGAAAACAATTCAGAAAAAGGGGCTCGTGAAACTCACCTTAGCACATGCAAGCAGGTAACAACAATCATTATCAGTTAACACGTCCAATCTGTAATATGATCCCTACGATCGTTACTATACACTTATTATTAATATAACTTTAACCAAGTTAACCGGTACATCTGGGGGCACTGTTAACCCAACACTGTACCCGTTCTGGGGGCAAGGTTAACCCAGAAACACTTCTCCGGACTCAGATTGTGATGTCGTTTAGAGTTCCATGGTCACAACTACTATTAGTTGTTTTTTCTCGTTTTGCGTGTTTAGCACGGTTATCCGTTTTTATGTTTCAAAAATGAGGTTGGTCACACACGACCCGAAAATAGTGGTTGTCTGATAATTTAATTAAAGACGTGAAATTATAGCTCGGTTTAGACGCCCCGATTGGCCGCGGGACCCGTTTCCGTCTTTGGCGTACCAGAAACTGTTAAAATAGGTTAAAATTACTCAAATCATCCGAATTATTTTCGGATGATTTATTTTTACTTGTTTAACTCATTTATATGAAAATAGTTCATTTTTAGGGTTTTTATACACCAGTCAGCTCGCTTAAGCGAACTTCACCGGTTTACGCATTTTAACTTTAAAAGTTTGATAATTAGCACGATTAATTATCCGTTTACTCTCGGATCTTGAAATTTTGCAAAAATCACTTTTTAACAGTGGGGAATTTAATAAAAATATTTCCAGAATTAGTTCTTATATTTAAAATTTATTTATCTATTTTTAAACACCATTTAAACACTAAATATGTCGTAAATACCAAAAGATCTTAGAAAATTCCCAAATTTTCCTGGATGTCCCCTGCCATCCACATAGTCCCCTGTAATTTTTCCAGAACCAAAATATTCTTTTACATGCCCTTTTTACTAAAACCGAGCTAGAAATCCCTAGAACTCGTTTAACCGAAAAGCCTACTTAGACTTCTCCAACGGACCTCAAATTTTGTTTGTGACTTATACATGATATGAAAAACTTATATGCAATTTTCCAGAATTCTTCATGATATTTAACTATTTTTCACCATTTTTGGCCAAAACCGAGCATTAAATTCACCAAATATTCATCCTTTATCCAAAAATTACCAAAAATTCACATAACTCATATTTTCATGTGTTTAACACCTCTGTAAAATTTCATGACCTAACTCTAAAGCATCAACAATCTGTCCAAATTTCCCAAAACCGAACATAACCGAATATACCTTTCGTTTTCCGCCACTACGAGCCACAAACTCGTCATTCCGCCTTATCTACCACTAAATACAGAGCCTACAATCAACATACCACAATACCAAGCAAGTTACACTCACGATCAAGCCATTTCTTTCATGGTTTCAGTTATGATTCCGAAAACAAAGATTTAACCGTAAAAATTCGTTTTTGATTCGTTTAACTCCTTTCTTGGACCAAGATTCTTTGTATAACCCGTATACATCACTTGATCATGCAAGAATCGGTTTTCATCATTGAAACCTCATTTTCTTGCAAACCAACTCAAGAAACGAATATGAACACGTAAATAACACGATTTTACCTCGGTTTTTCTTGCTAGAATCTCGGGTTTTAGTTCAAAGGTTGAGAGGTTTGAAGGATTGTTGGATTTGTGTTTGTGAAAAAAGAAAGAATGGAATGGGGTTAACCCCCTCATTCCGATCGGAGTAGTGTGGGGGGTGGGGTGGGACCCACCTCTCCAATATTAGCCACATATTTGGATTCTCGTAATCCGGATAATGTTTTGGATAATCTGGTTCAGTTCGTTTTTCGGTTAAATGTTTAATTCGGCTTAAAACGAGGCTAAAACGGTCGTTTTTCGGCTAAAAATGAAATTTATATAAAACCGATTTAAGAACTTTAAAAAACTTAAACCATGACATTTATTAACTTAAAACATCATATCATTAATTATCGTTCATCTTTTTCGGCTTGATCGATCATCTCTTGCTCGGTTTGGTATTAAAGGTTTCGTTTAACGTACCGACGTACTATTAAATCGAAATCCTTTTTCTGTGCTTTAATCCACTTATCCCGAAGCTTTAATACTTCGTAACATCACTAAATATCATATATCTCGTCTATAATTGAACCCTCGATTCATTCGGATTTCAATAACTATCGATCGTTTGATCGCATATTCAATACGGTGAATTATATATTCACGTACAATCAATACAATGAACCATGTATTCTCGTATAATTACCATGGTAACTCATGTACCCGACATTACATATGACGTAACTAACGTCTACCGGTTAGGGTATACCTGGTTTCGTCGGAATCGTTACAAAATAAGATTATCAATAATAAAGTGTTTGACTTGTTTATTTCCTTGTAATTTTTCTTATTTGCAAAAGTACTTGTTATTTGAATCATCAATGAATTAATGATATTATTGCCACTTAATAGTGTCACATGTGTTTTGGGCAATCTGTACGTCGCACCCGGGCGTATTCCGCTTTAGCCGGGGGTGTTACATATAAGTTTATGCCAGTGCATAAGTTCATGTTCGTATAAGTGTATACGTGTGTATGTTGTCCGTATAAGTTATACGCGTGTATGTTTTCCGTGTAAGTTATCACGTGTATGTTGTCCGTATTAGTGTATATGCATACATGTACATACGTATAAGTGTATATACGTATATGTGTTTATGTATGTGCTTATATGATTGTCCGTATAAGTGTATAAGCGGGGATGTACATGCGTATAAGTGTATACACGTGTATGAATACCCGCATAAGTGTGTATGTATGGAGAAAAGCTGTATATGTGTTTATATGTATCGTGTATGTATAGCGTGTATGTATGTACATGTACCGTATATGCGTGTGTAGCGTATACATGTGTGTATACCGTATATGTAAATATGTAACGTGTATATACATGACGTATATATATATGCATATATATAACATACCTATATGACGTATACGTATGTGAGAGAGGAATATGGACTTGTACGGTAAATATGTCAAGGACAAGGAACCTCTTAATAATAAAAAGGTAACGTTTAAAAGGAAGATGTGAATTGATTACATAATTAAAATTTCAGCTTTCTTATGGGTTATTAACCCTAGCCAGGGGCTCTGCCCCTTGGACCCTGATAGGGGCTGCCGCCCCTAGAACCTCGCTGCCAGGGGCGCTGCCCCAGACCCTCGTAGCTAGGGGTGACAATAACTTAGAAGTATGTTATAGCTAGAAGTAGGTAATTGATGCTATGATTGATACACAGTTAGCCGAGCGCAGCTCAAGAAGGGCATAACCGTAAATTCAGAAAGGAATCCATCACATGTGAGTTTCTAGCCCAAGTTCTCTGATATGTTTTCGGGGTTGTGTGCATACTCGATGTGATTGGTCAATAAACTTATCATAAGTGGTAAGTGTATGCCATATATGATTTATGTTATAGGTATCATATGAGGATATGAATGAATGATTGTTTGTGCGTGAACGGTCTTCGGATATTGCACGTATCGCCAAGGAAGGTGATGGTTAAAGATTAATGTGAGGGATGCCCAGTGTGTCGATATGTTATGTTGTAATTTACTTTACGTGGGTACGGCATATATATTTATTGTACGTGTGGTACGTGTAAGTAGGTGTATGTACGGTATGCGGGCTCTACGTCTGACATAGTAAGTTAGGATGGCAAATTCCTCTAACTTATGTTGGACATTGACGTGGCATGTGATAGCGTAGTTAGGGACTGTGGGCCTTATACGTGTTATAGACGATAGATGCCAACGTAGATAAGGACTGTGGACCTTATACGTACTGTAGATAGGAGTCAGCATAGGAAAGGACTATGGACCTTATACGTGCTGTAAATGTAATAACATAGGGGAGGACTGCGGACCTCGTACGTGCTATGGAATAGGTGGCAACATAGAGAAGAACTGCGGACCTTGTACGTATTGTTATTGTAGGATGGTATAGGGAAGGATTGCGGAACTTGTACGTACCATGAATGGTGAACATAGGGAAGGACTGCGGGCCTTTTACGTTTTCACGACCTTGAGTATAGGTATAGACGGTGGACTATGAACAAAATCTCGGTAGACTGAGGTAAGTAATAGTATGTGTGTATGTATGTATGTATGAATGAAAGTATGGTAATAGGTTTAGTATGAATATGTATCTTCGGATACGTATATATGTAAGTATGTGGATGTACTGTATGTTGCTCGATTAACTAGAACTCACTCAGCGTAGCCGACTTTTAGTATATACACAGGTAAACATGTTTAATGAGAAAGCATGAGGAAGGCACATGGCATGGATTGAATGACTGGCATCTGAATATGGAAGAAATGATGTCTTTAAATATGATGTTTTATGTTATGTTTTAAGGACAAGATTTGAATGTTTGTAATTATGACTTGAAGTTTTATATTCCGCGAAATTTATTAATTAAATCTGATTTGTAGAACTGTGTTTATGAGTAAATCCAATGCCAATGTAGGGAACCGGGACCTGGGCCTTACATAACTGAGCAAGTAAGATCCTTTCCGGTTGGGATTGTGCACCAACGTACTCAGATAAATGCAAGTAACACAGTCCTTTCCAGTTAGGATTGTGCATCAACATAGTCATGTAATGAAGCGCTTTTCCACTCATAGTAACAAATTTCTTGAGCGCAAAGGGGGGCGTATGATCATAATATATTGAAGTAATCCATGTGCAAGTTATTTTGAGCAAGTAACAAGTAAACACACAAGTCCATGTAGCGAATTGTACTTTGTAAATAATAAATAAATGGAATGGTAATTTGGATAGGATATATATGCTACCATTAAAAGTAATAAAAGAGTAAAAAGAGGGTGTGAGACACTCATCTTGAAGTCAAAGACAAACTTGAAATAAACTGAAAGCTCGTAAAAAAAACTGAAGCAATTGAACTTCACGAACTAGAATGAAACGTACAAAATAAAATATTAACTAACAACTTATAAAAGTAAATAAATCTATTTTCCAGAAATTAGAAGTGTTTAATGTATGTTTTATTATTTTATGAAGTTTGATATTATAATATTATAGTATTATATATTAACAAAATTTTAACAGTTTATTAATTTAATATTATTTAAATTACGAGATTAATAACAAGTTCGAATATTATAACATTAAGAAATTTTGGGTGCTAATGGTACATTTTATCTTGAAAGGGAAGATGCTAACGAATTTTAAAGTCTAACGAATGATAAATAAATAAATATACAAATGTTTTACGAGTTTTAAACGAGCCTTGAAAAGTTTGAAAGATTGGTTTTTAGTTGACGAACGATAAATATGATTTATAACTAATTTATTTAACTTTATGTAATTTTATAGATTTTATTCTGGCTTAATATAAATAAGAAAGTGTTTAAAAATAAAATAGAAGAAAAATGGCCTGACCTGGGTTCGAACCAGGGTCCTTGTGTTTATACTAGGGTGACTTAACCCCTGGACCAGTATGTTTGTTAAGTATAAAACAGAAACTGAAATATATAAATTAACGTTCATGTTCATCATCTTCATCAAAACCCTAGCTTTTCAAATATGTTATTTGGTTCTATGTTTGATTAAATTAGGTTAGGGGTTTCATTAATCGACTAAAAATGATTTAAAACCATATAATTATTACATGTAACTATGGTAGATTGATGGTGAATGGCGGTAAGTCCGGAATAAACTTTGATGGACGATCTGGTATTATTCGAGCGTTTGTTTGTATAGATTTAGGTTTGAAACAAGTTTAGACGATGATTAGGGTACTATTTATAGTTCCAGTTAAACCATATTGTATTCATTAATCGTTATTTCATTTTTTTAACCTAATCCAATGGGTTGATTAATTAGTGTTAATTAGTTTGTTAAATGATGAAGTTAATCAAGTAATAATATGTATCATTAGTGGAGAAGTTGTTTGGGATGGTTCAATGGATCAAACAGGTTTTAAAATGCAATGGATGGGTTTTACGACGCCGTTTCCGGCCGCCGTATAGTTCTGCTAGAAAAACGAGGGAGAGAAGATGGGGGGCTGGGCTGTTGTTTTCTTATTTTTTTAAATGAAATTTACACTTTAACCCCTGTACTTTGATGTTGTTTTAGAATTGATTAAAGATGTATTTATATTACAAACACCTGAAATATTTAATGTATTAGAAATGGAAATGCAAGTTTAATACATTTGAATTACTTTCGTATTATACTCGGCTAGTTTGTTACACCCCAAACAAAGGCGGCGGAACATGTCGGGGTGCAACGGATTGCCCATTAACACAAGACACTATTAAAGTGACAATATTTAATCAACTCATTAATTTCATTCAATCACAAAAGTAGCACGTCTCGTTCATACAAATAAATACCAAATACAAAAAATAAATATTGTTCATTCTTCTAATAACTTAGCGGTATCAAATAAAATGACGTCTTCAAACTCCAAGTCAAGTAATAATCAAACCTGTAACAATGTATAAAATAATATTTGTCAGTACGTGTGTTGGTGAGCAATTTCATAGTTTTGAGTATATATAATATGAGCGAAATCCACAAACGTATATGAGACTATAAATAAAAGCATCGATCGTGGTATATGAAAACATATGTAAATGAGGATCCTTTCTAGTCGGTAACAACCGACATACTTGGATAATGATGCCATATGCTACTTGCACAAGGCTAAGTAGTTAGAGGTGCATATGATCATAATTATTGCGTTCCACAACAACATGAAATAAACAATCATGCACGTAAAACATATGAAACATATAACACACAATAGAGCAAATATTCTTAGTATCATACACCCTAAAGTTTGAGGTTTGAAGATAGAGTATTATAAATCGTTCTTGTTTGGATAAGTATGCATGTTACACCCAAAGTATAAAAGTGAAAACGGGGGATGAAATGTACTCACGTTAACTGAGTAACTTGAACGATTGATTCGTGAATAATTGGAGATCGGTTTAACAAGCAAGACCTAGATTAAACGGGTCCTAAGTTAGTAAGTAGTCTTGAAAGAGTTTAAAGTCAAATACATGACAAGTAAATTAAATAAAGGAAGTTTATGGTTTAAAAGTAAATATTTGAGAAATTTAAAGACATGTTTCTTGAAAAGTAAGTTTACCTGAAAAGCGGGTCTTGGTATTCCTTTCATAATTATTACTCAACCTATTTCAATTAATTATGTGGGTTATAATGCACTATTGCAAGACCCTTTGTTATATAAATACCAAAACAAGGTTTTAATCGAGTTTTCAGGGTTATCGATTCGAGTCTTGATAATTAACTAAACTCAAAGTTAACTTTCCAAAGTGATAAATGTTACGAGATAACTCAATGAAAATCGAAAGGCTTAACCAAGTATATAGTTCTATTGTGAAGAACCTTAACGTCCGT